>NW_008360316.1:3646956-3647272 GCF_000622305.1 Nannospalax galili | reverse complement strand
ATAATTTCCAGCCAATTTTGAAAGAGAAGCATCTTAGCTCTTGAAATTGTTATTGAATATTTCAATGCTGTTGTAATGAAATCCCTCTTCTAATCATTTGATTATGAAATAAATAATTAAAAAATGATAATTAGTAGGAAGCATGGAAATTTACGTCATGCTGATTAGTAGAGGTGATAAACATTACCATTGAAATCTACTCAGTGACTTCATAGACATACACAGGCACCAAGGGTCCAAGTGCAACCGATTATGACTAGTAATAATCAGATACATACAGATTAGAGATGCATGCGCCAACATCTCAGTGTTAGTA
>NW_008360316.1:3646434-3646915 GCF_000622305.1 Nannospalax galili | reverse complement strand
AAAGGTTAAAACCTCATTTAATTTTATGTCTTATAGGGTTTATATGGAGTACAATATTGTATAACTGTAATAATTCAAGTGTAAACCTAAAAATTTACAGCCAATTTTGAAAAAGACGCATCTTAGCTCAGAAAATTGTTACTGAATATGTCAATGCTGTTGTAATGAAATTCTTCTTCTAAGTATGTGGTTATTAAATAAATAATAAACTGAAAAAAATAAATAAATGAAAAAAAAATAGTGCATGGTCGCTGGGGTGTGGTGGCACACACCTTTCATCCTAGCACTCAGAAGGCAGAGCAGGCAGACTTCTGTGACATCAAGGTCAAACTGGTCTACTTAGCAAGGTCCAGACCAGCTGGGACTACAGGGAGATTCTGTGTTAAACAACCAGAAAAGAAATAAGCAAACAAAAAAACTGCATGGAACCAATTAAAAATATGGTCAAGGGGCTGGAGAGATGGCTCAGTGGTTAAAAGCA
>NW_008360316.1:3641210-3645970 GCF_000622305.1 Nannospalax galili | reverse complement strand
AAAAAATAATAAAAATAGAAAATAAATAAAAATGATACCATCTGTCTAAGATACAACACATTAGACACAGCAATAAATAAAAATTCACTAACTCACTTTCTAAAAGCATCACAGACTAGATGCAAAAGCAAAGCCCATTTCATGCTCATGCTGGATAGCTTCAGTTGTCAACTTGACACACCTGAGTGAAGGAACCTCAACTGAGGAATCTCCTCTATTGTATTGGCCTGTGGCCTTGCCTGTGGGTCATTTTCTTGATTGCTGAGTGATGGGGGCGCAGTCTGTTGTGGGTGGTGACACCCCTAGGCAGGTGGAACTGTGTTATATAAGAAAGCGGGCTGAGCACAGGCCACAGGAACAAGCCAGTAAACAGTGTTCCTCTATAATCTGTGCTTCAGCTCCTGCCTCCAGATTCCAACCCTGCATTCCTGCCCTGACTTCCCTCACTGATGAACTGTGACCTGGGAGATGTAAGATAAACTAAATCCTTTTCTTCCCAAGTTGGCTTTCATCAGAGTGTTTCATCACAACAATAAGAATGAAACTAAAACAGAAGTTGGTACCAGGAGTGGGGTATTGCTGTGATGGACTTGACCATATGTGTTTGGGAGGAGTGTGGAAATTTTTGGAGCTTTGGATTGGAAAAGTGCTTAGAGCTTGATAAACTATTCTGTACAAACCTGAAAGATAATGCTGAAAGAGGTGTAGATGATGAAGGCCTGGCTTGTGAAGCTTCAAAGGAAAGCAAAGACTCTACTAGGGCTGCCTGTGTCAAATTAAGAATTTTTGGAAGTGAAACCTTTTGTGCTTTACTGGGGCAATCGATGCTGGTTAGCTGGAACTGGAACTCAGTGAGTAACAAAGAGACCAACATCATTGCGGTGAAATATGGGAAGCACACAGAAACTGTGGTCCAGAGGGGACCTGAGGCTCCATCTCAAGCTAGAAGCAGGACTTGGTAACATAAGAGTCTCTTACATGGTACTGGTTTTGAAGGCATGAAGGGGTCCTGGAGAACAGCTGAGCTTTGGCAACGTGTGAAGTCAGGAAAAGCCATTGGTGAAGGTGAAGCCTTAGTTGCAGTGAAGACTCCCAGGATTAAAGGGGTCATGGAGAGAATCTGAGGCTTTGTACTCTGAGAGGCCAGAAAAGCCCACTGGTGAAGATGTAACCTCAGTTTCAGTAGAGATCCCAACATACTGGAGATGCCAGGACCATGGGACAACCACCAAGAGCAGTGGCAGGTGTGGAGTGGAGCCTACAAGACAAGCTGTGTGTGCGTGGATGGCAGAACAAGAGATAGGGAGCTGCCTAAGCCCTTTAGAGCCCAGAAGATCATGAATGAGTAAATTCCAGATGTCCAGCCTTGAGTTACTTTGCTGGACTTTGGTTTTGCTTAAGTGTGCCCAAATCTTCCCTTTTGAAATAAGACAGTTATTTAACTTGTTTTGGATTTTGCAGGAGCCCACAGTTAAGAGACTTTTTAAAGTGAATTTGAACTTTTAAAGTATGTGCTTTTTTAATAGCTGTGGGACCTTTAAAGTTGTACTATTTTATGTTGTAATGTTAATTACAATTAATGAGATCTTGGGGATAAGAAATGGAAAGGTTGTGGTTTAATAATGTGTTTATGTGTCAAGTTGACAAGGGATCAACTGTGCTGAATACCTTCAGTTGTCAGTTTGACACACCTGGGTAGAGAGAAACTCAACTGAGGAATTTCCTCCATTGGATTGTCTGTGACCACGTCTGTGGGGTGTTTTCTTGATTGTTGAGTGATGTGGGAGAGCCCAGCCCACTGTGGGTGGTGCCAACTCTGGGCAAGTGGTTCTGTGCTGTATAGAAAGCAGACTGAGCACAGGCCAGGGGAGCAAGCCAGTAAGCAGCATTCCTCTATGACCTTTACTTCAGCTCCTGCCTCCAGGTTCCAGTCCTGCAGTCCTGCCCTGACTGCCTTCAGTGGTGAACTATGTCCTGGGACCTTTCCTCCCCAAGTTGGTTTTGGTCAGTGTTTCATCACAAAAATAAGAAAGAAACTAAAACAATGCTATAGTGCTAGACAAGACACCTGTCTGAAAAATGTGGTTTCCAAAGGTTAAAAATAAAAGAATTGGCATACACATCCTGGGAAAATACTAACAAAAAGAAATCAGCCACAAACTTCATTGTAGATATGATGAAATTCAGGTGAAAAGTATTACATAAAAACAAAAGGGAAATTTATAATAATAAATGGCACAATTTAGGCACAAGTATCTAACTACCAATAACATTAAGCAGAAATTCCTGGTATCACAAGAACTAAAGAAGAAATACAATAAAAGTAGCAGCTTTTAACTCACTTCTTTCAGACCATAGTAGATCAGAGAGAAAAAAGTATAAGGAATATTTTTACAAATAGATCCTTTAATTTGAAAACATAATCTTCTCTTGAATGGTCATGAAATAGTAATAAAATGATCATTTATTAAACCACAAAACATCAGTGAATCCCCAAATCAGAAAAATATCATTTTGTGATTACAATAAAATAAAATAGTAATTATTGATAAAAATGAAAATACAAAAATAACCTTACAGTTAGAACTTTTTCAGGACCAGAGGGAAAGCCTAGTAAAGGCTTTCACACTCAACCATGCCTGCAGCCTCTGGAACTGTTTTAAATCCTTTTGAATAATTCATTAAAAGACAGAATAGAAACCATAATTGCAGAATTTCAAGAGGAAAAACAAAACAACAAAGCTACATATTAAATCTATGACATTGAACATTGGGGGCACCCCAGCCTGTATGCAACCTGGAATGTGATCCTATTTTCTGTTCATTCACAAATAAAACCTTTTACTGGAAGATTTTTCCCTAGATTTTTAACAACTCTCTTTTAGAAAAAAAAATGGTAAAACAGATATTCAGCAAAGGCCTACATTCTACATATATAAAAAACTATAACAACTCTCTAATAAAAGGCAAACAACTTGATCAAAATACAGACAAAAGATTTGAACAGGCACTTCACAAAATAATACATGAAAATAATCAGTAAGAAATGAACAATAATCAATATCACTAGTTCTATAGCCAGTAAAAAATGTATGTATATGTTTCTTTGTATGTATGTATGTATTTCCACATAATTATTCTTAGTGACTCCAAGCTGGAAACAACCCAGACCTTCATACTATGAATAGATAAGCTGCAGATGAGAGAATGAAGGATTGCCAGCAAAGAATGAGAATAAACTTCTGATGTATGCAGCAACCTTTGGTGAAAGACAACAATCTTGCGAAGTGAGAGAAGCCAAAGACAGCATGCCATTCCATTTATATGAAATCCTTTCTGTTTTGTTTTGTCTTTTGTTTTTGGTCTTTTTTTTTGAGACAGGGTCTCCCTGTAGCCCCAGCTGGCCTGGAGCTCACTATGTAGACCAGCCTTATAATCTGAAAGTTAGAAACCTTGTTGAAATAACCTGGCAATTCAAGTGAATGGAAGATTATTGCATGTTTGTGGGTCATTTTGCTTAATATCAGGAAGACAGCAGTATCTGGTACATGGTGCATACAGAAATTAACACCTATGGAATCCCAGGGTGAATATTACATTTAACTTAAAAAAAACAAGGCTGAAATCTATATGGAATTACAAGGTACTTGGAATATCCTAACAAGTCTGAGAAATAGCAAAGTAAGATCATTCACACATCATACTTTTCAAACCATTTTCAAATCAATAGTCAATATACTATGCAGCTTAAGATACAGCTCAGTGGTACAGTGCTTGCTGAGCATGTGTAAACCCTGGGATCCATCCCCAGCACCAATACAAAAAGAAAAAAGATAGTGTAGTCATGCCACAAGGAAAGCTATTTAGACACACAAAATATAGCAGACTGTCCAGGAAGGTGAGGGGTCAGAAAGTGACAGGCTGAATCAGACAGCAGTTCCTCTATGTGAATGTGGACCAACAGGAACTTTGTCAAAATACCTGAAAATTATAAAAGGATAACAGTGTTACTGTCCTTTCCCAGAGCCAGCTGGAGGGGGACACAGAGTCCCTGCTGATATGGGGGTGAGAGGCACGGAGTCACGACACAGACACCAGGAGTCAGGTGAGAAGCAGGCAGTGCGAGCAGCTGCAGACTCATTTATTGTGGATATGGGGCTCCCTATATCCCCCCTCCAGGTGTCCCATTGGCCCCAGTAGGCTTTCTCGGGTCGTGTCTGATCCTCATTGGCCCTCTCTATTGAGCCATCTTATGTCAGCCGTCTCCATGTCCTTTGGCAGAATACAGGTTAGAATCAGCTAGATGTTTTTGGCACGTTTGCAGCACGCATGCGCAGGTTGTTCAGGCCGCACTTCCTCCCACGTATCCACTCTTTTTAAGCTTTATGGAATTCTAGTGGGAGCCAAGATTCATTCCCTTGGCATTGTTGGCCCCACCTCAGGGGGTCCCCAGTATGATGGACTGTGCCTGTCTTAGGTTGGCTTGATTATCAAGCTCTTACCTGTCATTGACTGCCGGCCCTCAAAGGGCGACCCCTGGAAAGAGTCCATTAGGGGTTCAAGGGGAAGGCAATTTTATTGAGGCTTTACGGATCTCAGTGAGTGTTGGGGTCCTCTGTTATGCAAGTAGAAGTCTCTTCACGGCCGGATAGCTTACGAGCTCGAAAAACCATGTGCTGCAGACTCCTTCATAGCAGAGTGCCTTCCTGGCATCCTCCCTGACTCTTCTTTTAAAGTGCTCGCCACAAATACATGCCCTC
>NW_008360316.1:3631637-3635706 GCF_000622305.1 Nannospalax galili | reverse complement strand
GTAACTGGTAGCCAGGAGTTTCTCCAACAGCAGATGAACTTTCTTGCCAGAAGTTATGCTTCACAATAAAAGAACATTGGACTTGATAGCTGTTAAACATGGGACTATATGATATTGGGAAAGATACTGTTTCTTTGTAAATGAATCAGATGTTGTTGAAACCAATGTTAACACCCTCAAAACTTTGTAATCTATTGGCTTGTTTTGCATGGCCCCTATCCCTTATTGCTCTCTGATAGTACTGTGTATTATTGCTGTTTCACTGTTTTTCAAGGTCTCCTTGCTGACTGTTACTGCCATTTGCTAAAATCACCACAGGAAACAGGTCATGGTCAGTTATCAAACTTTGGATTTTCCCGAGATGAAATGAGTTGATTCTTAGGGCTGGTGATGACACTTTTTCATATTTTAATCAAAGAGGGGGAGATGTTGGGGTCCTCTGTTATGCAAGTAGAAGTCTCTTCACGTCCGGATAGCTTACGAGCTCGGAAAACCATGTGCTGCAGACTCCTTCATAGCAGAGTGCCTTCCTGGCATCCTCCCTGACTCTTCTTTTAAAGTGCTCACCACAAATACATGCCCTCTGGCACAGGAGCTACCAGGTTTTTAATCAGGCATTGTCTGATAGCCTGATAGAAGCCCACCGCCCTATGTAAATGAGGCATCCTAAAAGTACCAATCAGCTAAGATTTCTTCTACTGTCTCTACACTATAAATAGTCCTAGTTTTACCCCAATAAAGTTGGAGCTGGAGCAGGAGCTGGAGCAGGAGCTGGATCACCGAGACTTGGAGCCGAGCTAAGTCACTGAATAAAGGAGCTGGAGCTGAATCACTGAGATCTGAGCTGAGTCACTTGTCTTGAGCTGTAACACTAAATCCTGTGATCCAGTATCCCCAGGGGGCGCTATTCCTCCATCACGACTCACGGACACCTGGCTTTCACCGTTCCTCATACGCTTCTCGTGTGGTCCAAGTGGCCAGTGGACCTCACATCCTGAGGAAGGTATATGGGTGAAATAGGGACGGGATCGACTGAGTAGACCTCAGTAGAAGAGGAGCTTTCACTGCCCAGGAGTGCGTGCTGGGACCTTGAGAGGCCAGCGCGTCCACGCCTATAAGTGAGCCAGGCCTATAGGACCTTGTGGGGAAATTTAGGGCCATGATGTTGAAGAGCCATGAGTACCTGGAGGGTGGCAGTGTTAACCTTTCTCTGGTGTCATATATGCTGAAAGAGACACTTAAGGAGAAGAAGTAAAATTAAGACAATACCTCCTAGCAAAGCATAGGTGACTAGCCAAGTTGGTGAGAACAGGCTTTTGATGTTGTTCCAAATGGTTTTGAAGAACCCATTGTTGAGTGCCAGGACAGGAGCCCAAGTATAATTCAATTGAATTAGAATCCATTGGATGAGCAGTTGGGGTTCTCTTCCTTTAAAGTCCCCCATTCTTCTGTGGCAGGATGAATATTACACACCGGGATCCAAATAGGAGTGGTGGCTTCCTGTGGGAACACACAAGCATATCCTCACCTGCGGGTTAGCAGTGGGGCAGGTTTTTGCCATTGTGATGTCAAGGGGGTCTCGCCATCGAACTAAAGGGAGGGGCATGGCTCATGGGAGCAAGGCCCAATGCTTGTATGCTGGGCTAATGCTCCAGTCATCAAACATCAGAAAATTGAGGTGAAACAGTGCCTCAGTCAAGGCCATGTTAGGATCCCGCTTCGCTTCTGGGGAGGGTACTTTGGCCAGCAGTAATTTAAGAGTTCTATTGGTGCGCTCTACTATGCCCTGGCCTTGAGGGTTATAAGGAATACCTCTGGTGTGTTTAATTTTCCAAGAGGTTAAGAATGAATCAAGCTGCTGGGAGATGTATGCCAAGCCATTGTCAGTTTTAATTGTCCAAGGGACCCCCATTATTAGCATGACTGACTTAAGGGCCTGATGACATGGTTAGCTTTCTCTCCAGAAAGGGCAACAGCAAAGATATAAGATGAACAAGTATCTACTATTACATGTATGTAGCAAAGGCTTCCAAAGGGGGGATGGTGGGTAACATCCATTTGCCAGAGTGCATTGAGGATAAGGCCGTGGGGGTTGACGCCCCTACAGTTGAGTGAGCCTGGGGGGCCAATGGGGTACATGTGATGCAGTTGTGGACCAGGTGTTTGCATTGAGACATAGACAGCTCAGGCAGTAGATTATGAATGCTGTGGGGGGTTAAATGAAATTGTTGGTGTAGACTGCAGGCCTGTTTTAACAGGCTGTTGTCCACCAGCATGATCAGTGCATCTGTCTTTTCATTACCTCATGCGAGGATGCCTGGAAGGCCCG
This sequence comes from Nannospalax galili, assembly GCF_000622305.1. Classification (NCBI taxonomy): domain Eukaryota; kingdom Metazoa; phylum Chordata; class Mammalia; order Rodentia; family Spalacidae; genus Nannospalax; species Nannospalax galili. The sequence goes on along the minus strand of NW_008360316.1, from coordinate 3,633,377 downwards.
AATGAGAACATATGTGAGAGATGAACCATGGGTGGGCCCTATTTTCCAGACATTCTTGGAAGGTTTTCATAGTCAGGCCCAACGGGATGGAGGGGTCTTAAAGTATGAAAAGGACAGAGCCCATACTGCTTGGATGGCATACTGACTGTCTGAAAAGATATTCATGAGCTCGTTTTTACATTCCACAAAAGTTTTGAGGTGGGCTAATTCTCCTAATTGAACTGACCCAGAGTTTGGGATGATGTGAGTGACGTCTTTATCACTGGCCCTTTGAATCAGAACACCATACTCATCTTTATTGGCATCTGTAAAGACCAAGGTGGCTTTAGGTATGGGAGAGGAAGAGGGGAGGCTGCATGGCTTAACCACCAAGGGCAAGGTTTGGAGGGCCTGAATCCTTTTGTCCCTTGGATAATGTGAATCCAAATTTCCATGAAACCTGACCATAAGATTTTGGAAACTAAGGGAATCAGCCCGTAATGATGGAGTGTTATGGAGGAGAAAGGGAAGGATTATGGCATGAGTCAGGTTCTCTGTTATAAATCCTTTTTGCTTGTAGCCTAGCTTTGAGGGCCGGATTTAGGGTGATATCAAATTTGGAGGTAATTTTATGTAACTCAGAATGGGCTTGGTGTATCCATATCAAGGGGCCATCTTGCCCAATGGACCCCAATAACCCCTGATGGGTTCCACATAACCAAGGCTATAAGTTGTTTATCTGGGTTATATCTCTGCAGGGCGGAGGAGAGGAGTTCTTTTCCAACCCTTTTTAATAAAGTGACTGCAGAAGGAGAGAGAACAATCTTCTGAGAAGGACAAGAGGCTCTTTCCAAAAGGGAAAACAGGGCCTGCATCTCATCCGAGGGGATGGGCAGGAAGGGCTTTAACCAATTGATAGTGCCACAGAATGTTTGAAATTCTACAAGGGAGTAACTTGGCTTAATTTGGAAGCTATAATCAAGGGGGCGAATTGTTTTAGCGATCTTATATCCCAAGAAGCCATGTGGTGGAATGGTTTGGACCTTGTTCTGTGCCACCTGTAGGTTGACATGTGCCAGATTATTAAGTAAGGCATTGGAAGCCCTCCTAAGGTAAGTCAGGTCAGGGTGGACTAGAAGAATATCATCCATGTAACGAACGAAGAGTACGTTCCCTGGGAGGTTATTAGAAGCATGTGCAACAAATAGTTGGCATCTTGTGGGACTATTTTTCATGCCTTGGGGTAGGACTTTCCATTGGACTCTCATAGCTGTCTTAGTATAATTAGGTTCCCAGACTGTAAAGGCAAAATGGTCCCGGTCCTGTGGTGCTAGGGAAATTGAAAAAAACAAAACGAAACAAAAAAAAACAGTCCTTAATGTCTATTATCAATGATATTATATGAGGGTGGGATTTTGTGGGGTCACTCCCTCTCCTCGTGGGTCATTGGCCACCGGTCCACAAGGACAAAGGGAGCAGGAGCAACGAGCGGGGTCAGGACAGCCAGTGAGCACTGACAGAAGAAAGCCCTTCCAGGGAGGCAGGAACGGGGTCAGGATGGCCAGTGAGCACTGACAGAAGAAAGCCCTTCCTGAAACAGCTCCAGACTCAGTGAAACAGCTCCAGATTAAGTGAAACAGCTCTAGATTCAGTGAAACAGCTTCGTTTATTCAGTGGGAGAACTGGGGAAAATATAGTGTGGAGGCAGTAGCCAAAGCCTCAGCTGATAGGTGCTCATAGTATGCTTTATTTACATGTGGC
>NW_008360316.1:3625568-3631608 GCF_000622305.1 Nannospalax galili | reverse complement strand
TGCCTGATTCTCATATAGAAAAAACCCGGTAGTTTTTATTCCAGAGGTCATGTTTCAGGTGAGGCATCTGTGGTGGCCCCTTCAAAGTGAGCCAGGAAGAAAGCAGGAGGCGCCCTGCTGTAAAGGGGAGTCTTTCCATCAAACACCAAGCCGGCTCGCGGGCTATCCGGACATGGAGGACTACAACCCTAACAGCAGGGTTCCCCAACAGGATTGCACTAGTGTGGGGCAGCCCAGGCTGAGTAGAGCCCATCTCCTCTATCTGAGCATTGACAGCACGCAAGTCCTGGAGTAATCTATAACTATTATTTTTCTTTTTTATTACAAAGATGGGAGTGTTATGTTTACTAGTAGAGGGTCCCAGGTGCCTGAGGGATAGTTGTTCCTGGACCAGCCTCTTAAGGGCAGACGATTTGGGTTCTAAGATAGGCCACTGCTCCACTCAAATGGCATCATACAACATCCAGGTTAGGGCAATCGGGTTGGGCAGTCCCTGAATCGAGGGCTTGTAGGGTGCAGTGGCCCTTAGAATTGGGGGTGTTGACTAGTCACAGACGTGGGGCTGGCATGATAAGTGTTTCTGCCAGAAAGACCAGATTTATCATGAGTGATGACATCATCAAGAAAGGCCCTGTCATCAGTGGTAATTACTACCCCCATATCTTCTAGAATGTCTCTACCCCACAAAGTACATGAGACATCAGCCACCATGGGGTTAAACAAGCCCAGGTTATCATCTAAACTCTTCCAGTGAACTGGTCGGGCAGTGATTTTTGTATCTTGGCTCCCTCCTACCCCTTTTATCAAGGGGCCTGGTCTAAATTTCCAGTGTGGGAAGCGGAGGGAGTCATTTATGATTATAATAGTGACATTGGCCCCTGTATCCACCAGGCCCTTGATGGGGGAGCTGTCCAAATAAACAGTCATGAGCAGGGAATGGTTGAGGATAGGAAGGGACCAGAGGATCTGTTTGGTCTCCCCTCTTACTTGAGGGGCTGAGAGGCTCCCCAGGAGAAGTTTAAGGAGGAAGGTTGTTTTGATTTTGGGAGCGGCAGTCCTTATCCCAATGATGGCCCTTATTACATTTAGGGCAGTGGGTTTTGGGTCATTCCCATGAGTCTTGTGATTCCAGGCAGTTGCAGCTGAAGTGGCCTGGTTTACCGCAGTTCCAGCATGAGCCCCCAGAGGGTGGGCTATCTTGGGCCTGTTTACTCTCGGACAAGAGTGCACCCAGGGAGGCCGTCAAGGCCTCGAGGGGACTGGATCTGGGGTCCAGATCTCTTGTAGCAGTGCCCCATTTGTGAATGTTGTCATTGCGGACTGCCACGACTGTATTGCGGGTGGGCGTATTAAGACCCTCCCAGGTCAGTTGTTTGAGCAGGATATTGTGTGTGGGACCAGGTTCCACGCTACACTCAGTGTCCTCAGCTACTCGGGATAGAAAGTCAGTGAAGGACTCCCCAGACTGCTGGACCAACTTGCAGAAGTATGTGGAGGGGTCCTGAGGGGTGCAAGCCTTTAGGGCCTTGAAGGCGAGATCAGCAATCTGCTAGAAATAGGCATGTATGCTGATGGTGGTCTGGGCCATAGGGTTGATGTATTGTCCTCTGCCCATGAGCATATCTGGAATGACTGGGACCTGATTTTGAACATTAAGGCGGGCCTGAGATTCTGCATGATCCTCTTAGGCAGAGTGCCATCTTAGGAAGGCTGAAGGACCTAAAACAGCCTTAAGGATAGTATACCAATCATAATGGGTCTGAAGCTGCATGGCCCACTGTCTGAGGACTTGTTTGAAGTAAGGTGAGTCAGGGCCGGATTCATTGGCAGCCTTGCGAATGAGGGACAGGTCTGCCAGCGGGATGGGAATCCAAGGCTGACTGGCAGCATTAGGACCAACGTTTACCGGAAAATCCATCAGGGGGTGACCCCAGAGGGGTGCCAGGCCCTGAACAGACCTCATAGCAGGACGGGAGGGGGATCGTGGGAAAGGAGTCCAGGGAGCGGGCGGGTCAGGAGCGGGAACAGGGTCCCTCGGCTCCCGATGGGTAGGGGCTGGGTGGCAAGTGGAGTGAAGCTCCCACCAAGGGTACTGAGGAGGCGGGGAGATGGGATCAGGCCGCTCCAGAGACGGAGCCTGGGCAAAAGGTTTAGGGTATGGTGGTTTGGGGGGAGCTGAGGGACAGTCCTATTCCTCCCACTCCTCGTCGGAAGAGGAAGAGGTATCCTCCACTGCTGGGGGAGGCGAGGTGATGGAAAAATTGGCATTGGCTTGTTCCTGACAGTGTTTGTTGTGGACTTTGATCACCTCCTCTGGAGAGGAGGATTTAAGACTAGTAATAGTGGCTAGTAGGATTGGGACAAAGGAAGTGGGCAGGAGAATCCCAGTCTCACGCTTCTGGGCCAGGATGAGGATGCACATCCATGATTCCAGGTCCCACATGTTCTCAGGAGTGACCCAAGGTGCCAGTATAGTGGCCTCATTCCAAAATGCATCAGGTTGATGGGATTTAACTTTAAGCCCATGTGTAACTAAAAGGGACCTAAGGGCTCATATTTGAGGTTCCCTACAGTGGGGGGGCAGGTTGCCCATGACTGGAAACTAGGGAGACCCTGTGGTGTTAACAAAGAGCCGGAAGTATTCTAGACAAAAGAGGGAAAGGGTAAGGAGAAAGGCAAGGATACAGAGGACTCCTCAGAGCACAGCGGAAGAGCTGCTGGTGGAGGCAAACATTAGAAGGTAAAGGAGAGAGTGTATCTGACCCAAGTGTCTGTGGTTAGTGGGGGACTTCCGTGGTTCATTAGGCCATGGCTGTGTGCCCACACGAGGTGTCTCCAGACGGGGAGCAGTGGTCGGGAGCCGCTCTTGGGTTCCACCTCCCAGGGGGTCAGCCTTTATGTGGAGGCACTGGCCTAACCGAAAACAAGTAAATGTTCCTCCCTAACCAACAAGGAACGCAAACGACACCAAGGAAGAAGGGGAAGAGGAGGGGGTCTCCACACTCACCCTCGTGAGGATGGAAGACACACTGAACATGGAAAGGGGCCAACTCACTGAAAACACAACAGGGGGCACCTCACAAGGAACGCAAACGACACCAAGGAAGAAGGGGAAGAGGAGGGGGTCTCCAACTCACCCTCGTGAGGATGGAAGACACACTGAACACGGAAAGGGGCCAACTCACTGAAAACACAACAGGGGGCACCTCGCCAGGCCAGAGGGAAGGGGATGGCTGGGACCACCCATGGAGAAAGAAAAAGTACTCCAAAATCAGGAATGGTTAATGCAACACTGGCAAGAAAGAGCAAAAACCGCGATCCAAAGAAGAAAGGCGACTATCACCCAACAAGTTAGGACCCATGGGAACTCAAGGACCATTCCAGCACAGATTCCTTGAGCCCCACGTTGGGTGCTCAAGGAATGTTGAGCACCAGATGTTGTGGGGACCCTTGAGCACCCCTTGGGTGGGGGAAAGTTGGCGTGGAGTCATGACACAGACACCGGGAGTCAGGTGAGAAGCAGGCAGTGCGAGCAGCTGCAGACTCATTTATTGCTGATATGGGGCTCCCTTATATCCCCCCTTGCGGTGTCCCATTGGCCCCAGTAGGCTTTCTCGGATTGTGTCTGATCCTCAATGGCCCTCTCCATCAATCCATCTTTTGTCAGCCATCTCCATGTCCTTTAGCAGAATACAGGTTACACTCAGCCAGATGTTTTTGGCATGTTTGCAGCACAATGCACAGGTTTTTCAGGCCGCACTTCCTCCTACACTCAGACTATTTACTAAATTGTTTCGGAATACCAGGAAGTATTCTGAAGACAGATGTGGAGTATTAATCTATTCCTTTCTACATACAGCAGGATTAATTCAAAATACATTAAAAATCAATATACAAAAAAATCAAATCATCACCAGGTTTGCTGCTACAGGCCTTTAGTCCCAGCACTCAGGAGGCAGAGGCAGGTGGATCTCTATGAAATCGAGGCCAGATTGGTCTACATAACAAGTTCAGGCCAACTGGAATTACCAGGATACCCTATTTTTGAAAACTCAAATTGTAAAACTTCTGTGTTCATTGTATTTGCGCCTACATATATATTAATGTTTAGCATCTAGAAAATGTTTTATATTTGAACAATTTTAAAAACAAAATTCAAAATGTAAGCATATATTAAAAGCGAGTAAAAATACATCTTCAAAGTAAAAATAAAGAATAACGAATAGTCATGTGATACCTAAGAAATATTCCCTAATTTAGAATGCGTTCTGCATGCCATTGTCACACAGAGTGTTCGTTGAACATTTTCCATCCTCATCCTCAGCCAGGAAGACCAACAACAACCCTTGGCCTATATCCCAGCCCAACCAATGAAATGTGCCTCTCCCTTAACTCCTAGCCAGAGTCACAGGACCCTGACCAAATCAAATTACCCTAAGTACAATGTGTCCTGAAGATCAGTGGCTCTCTAGGAACCCTCTAGGCATTCAGCACCAGATTGGGACTGCAGAGACATCCAGCCTTCTGAACTGAGCAGCTACCAGGTTCACAGTCATTTCCTGTCTTTCTCCATATGAAAGTCGCTGGCCATATTTTCTGTGGGGGCATATTTTCTGTGAGGCCATCATGAGTCTGGAGTCCAAACTCATTCTAGAATCTATTTTGGTTGTTTTCCTCACATTTAAAACAAAACAAATAGCAAAAACAACAGCAAAAACTGTTGTTTTTGAGACAGTCTCGTTATACAAGCTGGCCTGAAATATGTATTCTTCCTGCCTGAGCCTCCTGAGTGCTGGGATTACAGGTGTATACCTGGATCTTAAAGTAAACTTCAAGTTAAAGTGGTCTCAGTAGTTCTCCCTTAGAACAACCTACTTTGTTCTGCCTTATTTGTGCAACAGTTTATGTTGACTTTACAGAAAAAAAAAATCTAAGGCTATATGCTTCCTAGAGACTACTGGCCCTCTAGCAGAGTGTCCCATCCTATATGTGGTGAAAACCATGAAATGAAAAGGAAACTCCTCAAAAAGGAAGGAAGAAAAAGATAGGACTCAGAGGAACCTATTTCCCTTTTATTTTAGGAACCATGATGACTGAGAATCACACTTGATCCATGTAATGTGGCAAAAGACACTCAGAAGCATCCAAGAAAGAACAAATTCCTTCCATCTGGTCAGCTGCCTTCCCTACTGAGCAATTTTCCCACACAAATTGATTTGTGTTCCATCAGCCACAACACAATGGACAGATTAGTTGCCCAATGGAGATGAACTGCCATGTTTGGTCTGATCTTTGTTTAAGAGCCTGACTGTCATGGGGCACAGGATTGGCTCCTCAAAACCTCTGAGAAACCCAAAGATGAAGTTACACATTTAAAATCCAGGTCTCCAAGAAGCCAAAGTTTTGGCAAGTCCGTCTACGTTCCATTTTCCGAGTGGACACTCCACTGCAGCATCTGCAGAGGGAGAGGAGACGCGGTGTTCCTGTCTCTGGGGACCTGCCCCCCTGTGAGTTTGTACATTGAAACAGCTGCACACTCGGCTGCCTGTCTTTGAAAGAACGTTTTGCATTTGTTAATGAGACAGAAATTTCTTCACACATTTTGAAGTACTCACAGTCTGCTTAGCACTTGCTTTGTACGAGCCTACATTCTTGAAACGATGGTTGTATTCCTGAAAAGCTGGATAGCCAATTAATTTCTTAAACCCTCTTTGTAGGCCTGAACTTAGCTGCACACTCGGCTGCCTGTCTTTGAAAGAACGTTTTGCATTTGTTAATGAGACAGAAATTTCTTCACACATTTTGAAGTACTCACAGTCTGCTTAGCACTTGCTTTGTACGAGCCTACATTCTTGAAACGATGGTTGTATTCCTGAAAAGCTGGATAGCCAATTAATTTCTTAAACCCTCTTTGTAGGCCTGAACTTTGCAAAAAGATTTCCTTAATTAAAATTATTTTGGCAATTATTTATATGTTATAGTTTGAGATTAAGGTTATGCACTTATGAGTATAAAACCCATACTTTATGAATTCATCTTA
>NW_008360316.1:3623728-3625162 GCF_000622305.1 Nannospalax galili | reverse complement strand
CTTTTACAGAATAGTATTTATTTTTAATATTTACAAAAATATGATAATGAAATAACTATTTTAAGTTAACATTTAAAATTTAAGATAATCATTAAATTTTAGTTAGGTGTGTTTTTTTTTTTTCCTTTCTTGCAGTTTTATTAAGATATTCTTTGACTACTTTGTGCTCCCTATGCCCAGTTTTCAGTACCTTTTGAACTATCATCCATAAAGCAATTTTTCTAGTCATCTTAATTTGGTGAGGTTTTCAGGCAAGATAAGCAAGCACATAGTTTTAGAATGCTAACTGGGTAGAATCCTGGTCTTGTCACAGAGGTTATCACTTTTCTTATTGATTCTCAGCCTTGCTGGTAGTTGATTTTCCCTAATGATGACTGCACAGGTTAGTTCTCGGTTTATCAAATCGTTACCCTCCTGCTCTCATAGGTGAGGATGTTTTTTCCTTTCCTCACTATCTCTCCCAGTGCCGTTTATCTCTATCATTAGTGTGCATCACTGAGGACCCCTTTCAGGAGCCATCCTAATCAGCAGTACCTGGCACCTGTTCTCATGGAATGTAGTTGGTGGGTGATGGGAAGTGATGAGGCAGCTCCAAAGAGGCCACAGTCTCTGTGGTGACAGGGGAGCCTCTGAAAGGGAGGCCTGGGGCTCAGTCAGGAACTTAGTGTTACATCTGATTGCATCACAGGACCCCAAGGAAGATGACACTAGCCAGTTAACATTTCACCATCAACTGTCAAATTCAGTCAGTGCTAAAACATGCAAAATAGGTGTTACAAAGCTTATAAAGGCACCTGGAACACCCCCCCTGCCACCGAGGGTGTGTCTTAAGGATGGTCACGCGCTGATCATGCACTCCTCAGCAGTGCGGAAGTATTCTTCAGACTTTCGAAGCAAGCCAGGCTGTGCCCCCAGTAACTTCCTTTCAGATCTATGCAAGGTGGGGCCTTTAGGTCCCCACATATCCCCTTTTTTATTTTTATTTTAAGGCTGGACTGATTTTATTTCATAGGTTACCCACCTCATAGGCGGCTCCCTGAAGAGAGATGGCTATCTCTTTCCTCTAATCTTATGCCTTTTTGCCTGTCTTAGGTTGTGTCCCCTCTGACCAAGACTTGCCCGTCATTGGCTCATGCACCTGGCCATGTGCATGTCCTGTCTTAGGAGTGCTTGTCATGGGACATCTTAGCTGTCCTTGGTTAAAAATGCATCATGATTAAGGGCAGCCGCGTGGGTAATGCCAGCCCGTGATGGTCTTAGTCTCTGCCTAACTCAGTTAGCCAAGCGTGGGCAACCAGAGGGGGTATATTCCTGGGGGAGTCTGTAATCATGAGGAGGTGGGCTGTGGCAGTTCCAAGGGTCCTCTGTCACCGAATTATCTGGTAAAGACACTTAAAGGTCACCATTATCAAGAGAAACAAAGCAAGTCATGGT
>NW_008360316.1:3619933-3622774 GCF_000622305.1 Nannospalax galili | reverse complement strand
AGAAAGGGTTGACAAGACTTACAGGTATGTACAATCTTCTTTAGGTCCTTGATGGGAACTTGAGGAAACCTCTTATGGAGTCCCCACCAATTTACATGAGTGACATTATGTAACTCCTGGCCTTCATTCAGGCCTGCTGACAGGACCTGGGTGGAAGCCACCTTGTCTGCCTCTGCATTGCCTTGTGATAAAAGCCCAGGCAATTCTTGGTGCCCCCTAAGATGCTGTAAGAAGATAGGGGCTTCTCTCTCTAAGGAACATATGAATCTGAATCATCAAAGGAGTAATGGGGTTCCCATCCAAACAGATATGAGAACCTAATAGCCCTGGAAGAAGATTGACTACATACAGGCTGTCAGAAAACAAATTCATGGGCTCACTTATCTTTGTTAATGCTAAAGCAATGGCCATGAGTTCCTTGAATTGAGATGAGCCATCACAAGTGTGGACATATCTTTTTGGTTTCTCATCTGCCCCTGGGTATACAATCACTGCAGCTCCAAATCTGCCTCCGTCAGTGAAAACATTATAGGCTTTTACTAACGGTTCCTTGACAAAGAGCTGGGGAGCATCCCAACAGAGGGCGTGAAAGGAGGTCACCCATTTATGAGAGCCACAATGACAGTCTAGATTTCCCAGGAACCCTTCCAAGGCTATGGCCACTTGGTTATTATTTCTACAGAGCCATTCAAAATCCCTAAGCCGATAAAGGATAAAAATTTTAAGAGGGTCTATGCCGTAATGTCTCAGAGCTACATCACGTCCTTTCTCAATTAGGTCAGCCAATTGATCCATGGGTGTATAAACCCGTGGTATGCCTCCCAGAGAGGCATGCAACCATTGAAGGGGCTTCCCGTCCTGTATAAGGACGGATGTCATCAGCATCTCACCAGAGAGTACCCATAACTCAAGATCTTTACTAGGCGTATACCGGGCAAGTTGGGCTCGGTCCAGGGCATCCTGGACCTCATGTAAGATGTCCAGGTGTTGAGGAGCCAGGTGAATTAGTTCTGAAGGCTGTTTCTCTACTAGCAACTGAAACAGTGGTCTTAAAGTCTCAGTGGGAATAGGCATCCAGGCTCGTAGCCAATTAATTTCTCCTAATAATTTTTGTAGCTCTGTCAGGGTTATGGTGGGCTTGACAGCCAGTTGTGGTTTTAAAGGACTTACTCCTTCCAAAGAGAGTATGGTTCCCAGAATTTTAAAGGGAGTAATAGTCTGCATTTTATCAGCAGATACATGGAGTCCTCCTGTCTGTAGACATATCTGAGTAAACTTATATAACTCTTCTAATTGTTGGGGGCTTGGAGCTCCCAAGATTATATCATCCATATAAATGTACACAGTGGCATGTGGCAGCAAGTGAGCAGGCCCCAAAAGGGTCTTCACATTGCTTTGGCAGAATGCTGGGCTATTGGACATACCTTGGGGTACAACAGTCCATTCATACCTCTCATCAGGCATTTTAAAGTTGGTGGAAAGTACAGAGAAAGCAAATTTTTCACAATCCTGGGGTTGTAGAGGGATAGAACAAAAACAATCTTTAATGTCTATAACTATAAGAAACAAATATGAGGGAATGGCAGGGATCCAAGGCAGCCCCCTTAAGGGTGTACCCACTAGGGTCATTCTAGCATTGACTTTATGCAAGTCTTGCAACATTCTCCATTTGCCAGAGGCTTTCTTAATAACAAAGACAGGTGTGTTCCATGGACTTACAGAAGGCTGGATGTGGCCCAACTGTAATTGTTCCTGCACAATTTCCTTTAAAGCCTGTAGCTTTGTCTCAGGTAATGGCCACAGCTCCACCCATACTGGTGCCCCAGGGGACCACCGGATAGCTGGAACCTGAGGGGCAAGGGGAATTGGGGATGAACCCGATGCTCTTTCTTTGGGTCCCCCCTGTAATTGATATGGCGAGACAACCCTTGAGTTGCTGACTAAGAAAGCCTATCAGACTCTTCAAGACCCAAAAGGTCAGCATAAAAGGCCTTGCTATCAGTGGTTATGCAGGCCTGTGCGTCCCCCAAGATATCTTGTCCTATGAGGTTGGCAGATAACCCTGCCGCCACCAGGGGTCGCACCTCCCCTTTAGCTCCATCTGCATCCTGCCAGGTGAGCCATTCTCGAGTCTCCTCTGATGGGGTGTATCCTCCCACACCTAGGATTCGGGGCCCAGAAACTAGGTGCCATCATGATGGGACCTCCTCATTTCTAAGAATGGTTCTATCAGACCCCTTGTCCACTAGGCAGCGAAACCTCCTGCCATCTATTTCAAGATCCATCTTGGGCCTTACACCAGGGATTATAGGGACTGTCCAATTCGCCATAGGTTTTTCTCCTCTCCTGATCCCTCCCCCAGGGCACTGTAAATGTAGCCGATCATGGGGAAGTCCTCCTTTTGTCAACGGGGCTGGAGGCTGCCCCCCACTTAGTTTAAAGGCTTTCCTTCAATATCAAATCTGGATTTACAATCCTTTTGCCAATGGAGCCCTTTGAGACACCGGGGACAGGGCATAGAAGGGGTCTTTTGATACCCCACCTCCAGGCTTAGGCTGGTTCTCTCACTGAGGGCAATTTCTTTTAATATGGCCAGTCTGGCCACAGCCAAAACATGGGTCTTCTGTCCCTCTAGGCCCCATTGTTACCTGCTGATCCAGATAAAGTGAATTAAATGCCTGGGTTAAGGCATGGGTCAGAGCCTCTATTTGCATCTGTAAGACAGCAGCCATGGCTTTGGTTTGCCCCCTCTGGGTTCCCACCTCCTTGGAGGCAATTATCCATTGTTCCATGGACCTGTCCTTAAGGCCAGCACAGGCTATCTTGTGATCAGCACCCATT
>NW_008360316.1:3618056-3619533 GCF_000622305.1 Nannospalax galili | reverse complement strand
TTCGCACTTGCATTCCTCTCAGCCTGTTCCCTGCATTCCTCCTTAAAGAGGGCACACCATTTAATACATATAGGGCTAGGAACGACTGCTTTGGTGAGGTCCAGCCAATCCTTTGTAGTACACTGCTGATGAGCCAAGCCTTGGAGGAGAGCATCTACCCAGGGTGATCCCAGGCCATCCTCAGCCACCGCCTTTTTTAATTTCTTCAAATCCTTCACCTCCCTGGGATGCCAGGGGTCAGGGTGTGTGCCTCCTGGGTTTACATTAATAGGATATGCTTCCACCTGTGGCCTCACAGAAGCCTCCTGAGTGGGGCCAGAATCCTGGAAATGGGGATGGTTTTTACGGGTTTCAGGTAGCCCTGAAGCTAACCAGGGCATGCCCAAGGTGCTGCTTGTTACTTTGGCTGCTTTTGGTTTCGCTTCTATTGCATTTATGCATTCTTCCTCAAACCCTTCCCATGATTCCTATGCAGGGGTTTCTGGTCTCATCAGGAGGTGGCGCGGAAGGCTTAGGGCTCTTGGGCCAAAAGCATGCCTTTAAAGCCAAAATAATAGGGTAGAACTCCAGTGGCAGATCAGCCCCCAATTGAAACTCTCTTTGTTGGGCTAGACATTCCACATGTTCCCATGTTAGCCCCATTAGCCAGGGAGCCAAATGAATTGCCTCTGCCTAAACCTTTTGAGCTACGGGATCTGACAAATCCAATCCCCTGCTTTTAAGCATATCTCTCAGTGCTTTAAGCGCTGGGTCTTCAAACTTAAAAATTGCGTTACCCATATTTAGGGTCTTGCTTACCCCGAACCTCTCCGATTGGCCCCAATCTGTTTTTCTTCTTTCTTCTTTCTTTTTTTTTCTTTTCACCTTCCTTTGAGTGCTATGTTGAGTGCCAGTTGCCAGGGGTTCGAACCCATGACCCCCAGGGAGGTGATGATTAGGGATGAGTAAGCACGCTGTTCACCAGCCCATGTCTCCCCCATTACCCGGGGACACTCAGATGCAACAGGGTGTCTAGTCAAGCAGGGACTCATTTATTGCAGGTATTACAGAGCTTATAAAGGCACCTGGAAATCCCCCCTCCACCCCCGAAGGTGTATCTTAAGGATGGTCACGCGCTGATCATGCACTCCTCAGCAGTGCAGAAGTATTCTTCAGACTTTCAAAGCAAGCCAGGCTGCACCCCCAATAACTTCCTTTCAGACCTATGCAAGGTGGAGCCTTTAGGTCCACACACACACACACACACATATATATATATATATATATGAGAGTACATTAAATTGGATGGGGGCAGTGGGGAAGGTACAGATAAGGGGAGGGGATCTAAATATTATCAAACTATATTGTATGAAAAAATTTATTTATTTTTATTTATTTTTAAATTATTTATTTAATAACCACATACTTAAAAGAAGCATTTCATTACAACAGCATTGACATATTCAATAACAATTTCCAGAGCTAAGATGCATCTCTT
>NW_008360316.1:3582869-3617165 GCF_000622305.1 Nannospalax galili | reverse complement strand
CTACTGTCCACTGTGTTGTCAGCACCCCAGCCATTCCCCACTACTTGCCATTCTGGTGAATCTAGTCAGCCTATCTCGAGGTCTTTCTTTGAGGAGGGTCAGCTGTTCCTCATCTAGCAGCAATCAGTTGTCAATAGTCCTTTGGATACGACTGGGGTCTGCTGTTCAGTTTCCTAGTTCTATGCTGGGTTACTATCTTGGAATCCCTTTGGCCTGTGAGCTTGGATTCCCCTCTTCCTGCAATGGATAATTTTGCTTTCAACATCTGTGTTTTGCTTCTGATTCACTTAATTTGCTTTTGTTTGGAAATAACAGGAAATCCAGCACAAACTGATTTAAGTAACCAAGAGACTGCTGGCCTCGCTAAAGGGACCTTAAGATTTCAATTCTTAGTGGGCTGACCCAGCACCACCATCACTGCCCAGGGCCCATGCTGGCTGCTCTGTTCTGCAATCCTCAGTGTGGGCTTCAGTTTAAGTGTGATGCTTTTGTGGGAGTCAGAGCTACTACATCCCCATTTTTGCAGGGAGAATTGATCTCTCACCAGAAGAGTGAGGAAGGGCATCGCCAGAATCTCCAGAGACACTTTTTTTTTTTGTCACATTCATTCAGATTTTGTTCCAGTACCAGCAAAACACATCGCTGCAGTGAGGTTACAAAGACTGGTTTAGGGCCGATGATGGGGTGAATGACAGAACAAGGTCAGGGGTCTGCTCAGGAAGAAGAAGGTGGGGCTGAAAATTGGTGTAGAATTGTCAACCAATAATACCCATATAATTGCCTCAACAAAATTTAAACACTGAGACAGCAGAGACTATTCCAGAATCCTCTTTTATTCCCATGACATGTTACTATCTGGGGGCCATGAAAAGTAGGATAGAGGGTCCCACCAGTAACTAAGGATCAAGACCCCAAAGTTGCATACAGCAGAAGAAAAGGGGCTCACAGCTGCCTCATAGATTGAAAATGTAGCTAAGACTCTCAAGACCTCTCCCCAGCCCACTGCTGAGGAAAATTTGGAATAAATTAACTCCTATTTGCTAGGGCTCTTTTGTGGCCACCACCTATTATCCCAATCCTGTGTAGGCAAAGACTGAGAACAAGTCACAGCCAATCAGGGAGCATACTGCACCCTGCTCTGAGACAATCCCAGGAGGCAGCTGTTTTTCCTCTCCTGTCTCTGCCCTCACAACAGAGGATCTCTAAGAGAGCACAGGAAGAGAACCCAAGTGCAGTGGAGGAACTGGAATAGGTGTGAACTGAATATGAAACTAAAGCTTGGAAATGAATGATCCAGTTGATTACATAGGTGGACATATTCTTACAAAGGCTTTATTGGGAAATATTCCACACACCATAAACCTTTGTTTGTATTAGTCAATGATTTTTAGTCTATTCTAAGACTTGTATGGCCATCATGATTATTTCCAGGTATATTTTAAGCTCTCCAAAAAGAAACTCCATACTCAGTATGAGCTATTCCTTAGCCTCCACCCAACCCTGTCATCCACGAATCTGTTTTCTGTCTCTATAGATGTGTCTCTTCAGTACAATTTAGGCAAATGGAGACATAATATGT
Source organism: Nannospalax galili (assembly GCF_000622305.1). Classification (NCBI taxonomy): domain Eukaryota; kingdom Metazoa; phylum Chordata; class Mammalia; order Rodentia; family Spalacidae; genus Nannospalax; species Nannospalax galili. The sequence continues at coordinate 3,615,586 of NW_008360316.1, read as the reverse complement.
GATCACTTATGACTGGCTTCTTTCACTTAGCGTCATGTTTTCAAGGTTTGCTGATGCTATTTATAACATGAATCAGTACTTCCTCCACAGTGTCAAATAATATTCCATTGTACAGATTATAGCATCTTTAACTCATTCCAGTCAATGATCACTGAGTGGCCTCTACTTTTTGCTAAGGTGAACAGCGCTACCATGGATATTTATGTGCAGGTCTTTGCAAAGATACACGTTTTCATCTCTGTAGAAGTAGATCCCTGGGTCATGTAACTATAATTTAAAACTTTGGAGAAACTGTTAAACAGTTTTCCAAAATGGCCATACTGTTTACATTCCCAAAAGCTATGTTTGAGCATTATAATTTCTTCATAGTCCTACTACTTTTTATCTGCCTTTTTCATAATTTTTACCTTATTGTATGAGCGGTGAGGCTTCATTATGATTTTGATTTGCATTTCCTTAATGATTAAAAGATATTGAGTATCTTTTTAATATGCATCTGGCTATTTTCATTTTTGGAGAGATGTCTGTATTAACCTTTGTTGTTAAGTTTGTGATCCATTTTGAATTCATTTTTGTCTTTGGTGTAAGGTAGAAGTCAAACTTAATTTTCTTTGAGTCTCTATAGCCAGTTGTCCAGGTGCCATTTGTTGAAAAGAATATTCATTGTGTTACTTTTCCTGGGCTGATGTGAATAAATTCACCTCAAACAGCAATGACAGATCAAAGAAACCATTCCATCCAACTCCTAGTTAGTGAATGAATGAGTTTATTGAGTTTATTTACAAGAGCATGAGGGATCCCTGGCAAACATCCGCATTATGGAAGGGCCCTGTCCCAGCTTGAGTGATAAGGCCCAGAAAGCTGCATAGTGAGCGCATAGGTGGAGTCTCCCCTCCCTTCCCAACCCCTAATCCCCCCTCCCGTCCCTTCCAGTTAACCTTCCATAGCTATAAACTCTAGCGTTTCCAGGAGACCATTTGCAGCTGTAGACGCTAGTGAGGGGCTCTAAATTCTAGTGAAGATCAGAAGACCTTTCTCTGACTCCTTCTGTGAAGGACCATTAATAGCTCAGACCCTGGGAGTGTCTCATGTGGGCAAGCACATCTGCTGTGATTTCAAGATGGTAACTCTGTGTCGTGCCTGGAGCACAGTGTTCTGTGACACTATTTCCCCCACTGAATATCTTAGCACCCTTGTCAACAGTCATTGACACTAAATATAAGGCTTTGTCAACAGCAATCCCATTGATCTCTGTGTGTATCTTTATGTGACTCTTTTACTGTCTTGATTGCTGGAGCTTTAAAGCAAAGCTTTGAAATTAGAAGTTGAAAGTCTTATTTCATTTCTTTCAAAATTTCTTTGGCTATTCTGAGCCCTGTGAATTTCCACATGAGTTTTAAGATACTTTCATCAGTTTCTGTCAAAAGCTGAGATTTTGGTAGAGGTCATAATCAGGCTATGAAGTACCAGCATCCTGGTAATGGTAAGTTGTCCAACCTGTGAACCTGGATGTCTTTCCTTTAGTTTACATTTATTTTAAACTCTTTCAACAAAGTTTTATTGTGTTTAGTATACACGTTTTGCACTTTAAAGTTTCTTTCTCAATACTTTGTTCTTTTCATGTTATCGTGAATTAAATGTTTTCTTAATCCATTTGCATGTTTTTAGTTGCTAGTATAAAGTAAATTGATTGTGTGTGTGTGTGTGTGTGTGTATTTGGAGGCTCGCCACCTTTTTTGAGACAGGGTCTCTCACTGAACCTGGAGCTTACCAATTAGCTAGACCAGCTGGTCAGCAAGCCTCCTACCTTGGCCTCCCCAGTGCTGAGATTATAGGCATGCACTGCTACACCTGGTTTTTCACATGGGTGCTGGGAATTCAAGCTCAGGTCCTCATGTTTGTATAGCAAGCACTTTACCATCTTCTTAGCCCCTCAACTGATTTTTATATATTTCATAGTGGTATACATATTTGTTAAAATGTATTGAATATTATAATAAGACAATTTTACTACATATAAAGTATATTCCAGCTTTAAAATATGTATAGTTTTAAAACCTGAACAGGACTACTTAATTTTAGAATAAGAATGCTATAATAACTGAAATACTCCAGGTTCATGTAATAAGACCAATTTGTCATTAAGCAAGTTCCTGCTTGGGAAAAAGGAGAGGTGGTGTTCCACAGTGCACAGCTAATGGCTATTAGTGGAGAAAGAAAGCCATTCAAAGCTGGTATTCCACAGTTAAGTTGCCTTACTAAGTCACTAACTGTGGTAATGGAGGACAGTACAGGCTGTAACTCGCATTACACTGACATTTACTTTTCCATAATCATTTTGCAAACAGACATTTGTTTCCCTTTTAAAAATAATTCGCTGTCTTTGCGAATGTTTATTGAATTTGCATCTGTCATAATTAATAAGCAGCCAAGTCCCGGTCCCAGGCTCAGCACTGCTGTTGTACATGTGTGGAGGCTCCTGAGAATGAACACTCTGTCATCTCAGCCACATTCCAGAGACTGAGGGACTGTTTGACACTTATCAAGAGCAGTCTCACACAGCACACAAGGAGCTGTGGCTCTGCAGAACTTCTTGTCAACCAACAATTCTCCCTAAATCCTGAGACATCCAGGCCCTTCCCCTGTAAGGCCCAAACACACCAGCTTCTTCCAGAAAGGAACCTGAGAAGATCTACGGACGCTTATCTAGCACCTGCTCAATGCTTCTGGTGACTTCTGGAAATCTCAGGGTCAGCTTCAAGACATGTAACTTCTGGGGTTTTTTGTTTGTTTGTTTGGGGAGTTTGTTTGTTTTTATTTTTTGAGACAGGGTCTCCTTGTAGCCCTGGCTGACCACGTCTCACAGAACTCTGCCTGCCTCTGCCTCCTGAGTGCTGGGATTACAGGCCTGTACCACCATGCCTGCTCAACTTCTGAACACAAAGGTCTTTGAGATTTTTATACATGAAATGAAAGAAAAAAAGACCATAAGATGGGTTACTCTGGCAAAGTTCATTTTCTCACAGACAGGATAATTCTTGAAAACTATGAATCCTCATCAGACCCTGGGCTAAAAGAGTTCTGAGTGAAACCATCTAGCACTTACTGAAGGCAGCCTACTTGTCCGGAGTCTCTTTACTTGAGATGCTGTTAGGGAAACTACATAGACATTCATGAAATTTATTACAAGTAATCGCCCTTCAGAGCATGCCATGGAAATGAAGTTGATAGCTGCTGGGTGGCAGTGTCCCGTGTAGTCCTGGAACTTCTACACGTGACCCTCCATTTAGTGAAATAATAAATAAATTCTAAAAGGCATTTGATGCCAAGCCTGACCACCAGAGTTCAGTCCCCAGAACCCACATGATGTAGGAGAGAACTGACTTATAAAGTTGTCCTCTGACCTTTACATGTACGTGTACTGTGACATGCGCACCTGGGCACATACACACATACAACACACATATCCATTCATATAGAAAATGTAAAAAAGTTTTCAAAGGTCTCTTTAGATTCCAAATAAACTTAATAAATGTATGTCCACTAAATAGACAAATAAAACAATCATATATATATTATTTCTTATAAGAGTTTTGAATTTTCTCCTTCCAGAATAATTATAAGGACATCAAAACCCACCATCATGTTCTATGGCTCAGATTTTCCTATTGAAGGCTGATCCCCAAAAGCCCCTATCTGTCATCTAGAATCTATTAGGACCTACTTTGCCTGAAACTGAGCTGTCATGTATCAATTACCAGGGAATGAGTTGACATTTGCTTCCCCTGGCAGCAATGTACACAGATCCCAGGAATCCCTTTCTTGAATGCAATTGCAGAAAATACATTATTGACCTTTGTAGGGAGCTGGGTCTTAGGAAGCTGGTACTGAAAGCTGTGTGTAAAAAATAAGAACACAAGCTCAGGGAGCCAGTGGAAGTCATAGGCTCCCTCTGTGTGGTGTCTCAGCTAGCCATCAGAATGTGCTAAAACAGAGAGAAGCACTCCCTTCCTTCAGAAGAGCTGGGCAGAAGTAATGAAGGAGATCATAATAAATCCCTATCTTCTCCTTAAACTTCCAGAAAAAGAAAGACTGAACTATTAAAACTGGAAGAGCTTCTACAAGGCATGTCTTCCAACAACTATTTTACAGACTAGCAAATTGAGGCAAGGGTTGACTGACTTTGGTCCAAGCTCCTAGACTCTGAGGCATCTCTCCTTTCCTGTATGACATTTATGAATAATGTCCATCTTAGGGACATTCCCCTGGTAGAACTGGACTTGGTTCCTCTGCCATTGAGTGAAAGTCAAGGTGAAAACCATTTCCTGATGCACAGTCTGCCTCAGCACAAACCATTCAGAGATCTCGGAGGGCAAGAGCACTTTCTTTTCTCAAAAATGGCCTGTCCTGTCCTCCACATTCTCTAAGGAACATTGGGCACCTCGAAGAAGCCAGCATTTGCTCCAGATCCTCTTTCCTCCCTCAGGACCAGCTGCTGATAGAGGTACCCTGGGCATCAAAATTAGCTTCATCTTTGCCAATTATAAATAAACACAGTCTGGCTTGCTTCAAAAAGTGCCACTTCAGCGCTGGAGAGAGGGCTCAGTGGTTAAGAGCACTGACTTCTTTTGCAGAGGACCCAGGTTGGGTACCCAGCTAACAACTAACCATTACACCAGTTCCAGGGGGATCCAATGCCCTCTTCTGACCTTCACAGGCATTGCACACACACACGGTGCACTTACATATATACACACAAAACAGTGATACGCATAAAGAATAAATAAATAAAACAAAAGTGCCACTTAGCCAAGTCCAGGCTTCTATTGCAGCAGCTATCTCCAGCTCAAAGGATTCTTCTATGGGAGCTCTGTGATCCACATCAGCACAGCAGATGCCTGTATATACACAGCCACCTGCAGTTTCTGTGGGGGACTGGTCCCAAGGCTGCCAAGTCCCTCCTATAAAGTGTATATGCCTACAACCTATCTATCTACTTTCCACCATCACTAGGTGAGTTAAAGCACTTGTTTTGATACCAACACATCACTTCATTTGTGTGGATTCAGCATAATGCTCAGTGTGTAGCAACTTCAAATTTTGCTTTGAGGAATATTCTGGATTTTTTCCCAAATATTTTTTATCTGTGGTTGATTAAATGTAAAACTATGACATAAAGTTGTTATAATATCTCAAATATCACATATTTAAGTATATATCAATTTTTTTTGTCTTTTGGAGATAGGGTCTCACTGTAGTCCCAGCTGACCTGAACTCAGTGTGTAGACCAGGCTGGCCTTGAACTCACAATGATTCGCCTGCCTCTGCCTCCAGAGTGATGGGATTAAAGGCGTGCACCACCACGCCTGGATCAAATATTTTTAAAGCAGAAAAATATGCCACACTATAAATGCATACACTCACACACACATGCATTTGTGTATAGTAATTAGGTTTGTACTTCAGTATTCATATTAACAAGAGCACCCACATTCCTTCTGAATGTCATTGTTCTAGAAATAAAATGAATTGGTAAACTGTTATTAAAACAATTAAAATTAGAGGGCTGAAGAGATGGCTCAGCGGTTAAGAGCACTGGCTGCTCCTGTAGAGAACCTGGGTTTGGTCCCCAGCACTCACATGGCAGATAGCAACTGTCTCTAACTCCAGTTCCAGTGGACCAGATGCCTTCTTCTGGCCTCCTCCAGAGTTGCACTCATGGGTGCACTTACAAACATATAGTCAAAACACTCATACACATAATTTTTTTAAAATAATTAAATTTAATCCTTTATAGTCTAATAAAAACGCTAGTGTACTAGTTTCCATTCCGAGACACCCAAAGTATTCAGAGATCCTTCCCCACTTTACCAAAAGTCTGTGCCCATAGACCCCCCACAAGATTTCTGTTTTGCTTATAGCAAAAGCACACGTTCCCTCAGTCTTAATATTCCTGAGTGAAGTCAAGGTATTAAACAGCATGAGCAATACTTATGCTTTGAAAATTGGGGCATAAACATACAATTGAATTAGAGGCCCAGGAATAGAGTACCTTTCACATTTGTCTACAGCTCAATTTAATAATATCCAACCAAATACTCCTCTGGCTACTGTTACACCTAAGAGGAAGTTTTACTGGTTGTACAAAGTAACACTGGTTCCAAGGTTCCAAAGAAAGAAATGCACCCCCTCCAGACACTTCACCCCATGACCACTGGGCAGTCATGTCCTGCTGCTGCCATCTTCTGGAAATCCTAGACTCAGTAACACTGATGAGATGAATTTAAAATCCCATTACCCCCAAGTAATTAACATCCTTTTCTGACCATACCCACACTGCGACCTTCATGGCTGGGGATGTGTTGCGGTGGAGGCTTCCTCCTAAAGGATCTTTCATACACTGGAAGCTCTTGGTGGTCTGGAAAGACCATGACAGTTAATAAGCAGAAACCAATCTGAGATTCCAAGACATTTTTATTTTATTTTATTTTATTTTATTTTATTTATTGGGGCATGTGGAGGTTAGAGGATAACTTGCAGAAGTCAGTTCTCGCCTACTGTGTAGGTTCCAGGGACTGATAGCAAGCTCCCTTACCCACTAGGCCAGTGACCTGCTCCCACCTTTAGCCATTTTAAATCAGAAATAGGCTCAGAGATCACAAAGTCCTAGTCTGAGGCCCAGATCTGCCTTTCCTAGTCTCAAGGGCACTACTAAAACAAGTGGTCACCTATAGCTACATGAAGAGTTCTGTTAGAGGGTTGGGTGTCTTCCTCAGCATGGCCCATTTTCAGCTTCTTTGAAAGACATCTTTGGTCCAATAAGTTAAATGATAATAACCATTAGTGCTGATTCCTTTTCTCCACTTGTGACATCAGAGCTATTTCTAAAGTACTTTCTGAGTAAGGGCTTGATGGCCTCACACAGGACTGACTCTGGCTTCCCCTCCTATTTAGCTTCTCCCAACAATGACAGGGTATGGCCACAGCTCACCCTGCAAACTCCAAGCAGAGTGGTAAGAGACTAGAATTTCTACAAAGGCAAGTACTGGGTCCCACCAGGAACTCTGCCTGGAAAGAAACAGAAATCAAGACTCAGGACAACTGTGACCCAGGTGGACCCCAAGAGGAAACATGGCCCGGGCAGGTATGTGCTCCCCATCTTATGCAGTGTGGTCTAGTGCTCCTTCTCCCTCCAGACACACCCACTGCCTTGTCTTCCACCTTAAAGTCAAACACAAACACACACCTCCTTGAATGACTTGTAGACAACATATTTAATAGGAAACCCCAAACACCCAGAACAAAGGGAATATTCTGAGGGTATGATAGACTTAAGAAAGCCAGGCTGAATCAGCAGGGAGAGACTGAAAGAAAGGCTGGGTGGCTGGTGTCTCATGCCTTCCTCTTCTAACTAGTCAGTCTGTTTTGGTACAATGGCCTTGCTAGACTGAGTCCCTGGCTTTGGTTCCACATCAGCTAGGGGGCAACTTACAAACAGCAGGTTCTTTTTATCAACATTTCTTTCACTTCTCTCAATACCCACAGGGTAATAACGTGACCTGTCCAATGTGAAATAGTATAGGGATTTGAGTTCTCCAGGCAATTTTGCTCTGAGAAAGGAAAATATGGACTTAGGAAGACAGGTAAGGAGGATTTACAGGGCTGAGTGCTGTGGTTTGAAACCACCAGAGCTGAGGCCTGGTCCCCAACAGAAGGGTGTGGAGCAATGATGGAACATTTAGAGGAAACATTGGGGTCATGGGACATCCACACCCCCTACAGCCCTTTCTCTGGAAAATCACTGAATTCTTGCTGTCTCCTCTAGGAATTGGATTATCTACTTTAAAATTTTTTAATTTTTTGTGTTTATTATTATCATGGGGGGCAGCACAGGGACACATACCATGACCTGCCTGTGGAGATCAGAGGACAACTCTGTGGAGTTGGTTCTCACCTACCTTCACATGGGTTCCAGGGATCAAGCTCAGGTCTCTGGACCTGTGCAGGAGGCATTGTTACTCACTGAGCCATCTCACAGGCTTTGGATTAGCCTCCTTAAGAATGGTCTGTGTTAAAGGACAAAACTAAAAGCTCTTACTTTGAGTATAGAAACAGGGAACACTGAGGCTGAGGTTTTGTAGACAGAGAAGGGCTGTAGAATGGAGAGGCAAACCTATTTTGCAGTTGCCAGGGGAAAGACTGGGCCTGCTTTTCCCCTGAGATCTGTATTCACTAACCCTCACAGCAGGAGCCTGGCCCGATTTCTGGATTACAGCTGTAGCCAGAGGATCTGTGATGGAACAACTAAGAAACCAACAAAAATGTCAATGAAGTATCTGTTGCTAAACACCTACATGACAGGGAGAATGGGGGTCCTTAGTAGGGGAGGAAAAATAATTTTCTCCTCTGCTGTATGGTAATAGAGCTAGTTCCTCCAGTATCACATGACCATGGGCCATCATGAGGCAGAATTGCTGTGATGGCCTGGGGAACAGGTGACCTCAGTCATGATAATGGAATAAACAGAATAACACACTGATCCCAGGTCTCTAGTAACGACCATAAAGCTATCATTCCCTCATTGAAAAGGGCTCTCATCAGACCCTGATCTAATATTCCAGCCACCATTCTCCCCTGCTCTACCACCCACTCGTAGTTTTGGGAAGTACTAGTTTGTAAAAAAGTGGAAAGCCAACTGGGGATGGGGACTCCAGGGATGCAACGTTATGTGCCATTACCCACACTGGGGGTACAACTTTTTGGTGAGGCAACTGCTTTTGAGTCACTCATGCTCCTGTAAGTAATCCCTTACTCAAGCTCCTGGAGGTAACACTAACGAAATCATTGGTTCACCCAACTGGACTTGTGTGGAATTTTCTTTGGTTCATCATCAGTGCCCTGCTGGGGTAAACAGATGTTTCTTTACATCTCCCCAGGAAAATTTGCAGCAACTCTTCATGGGTTCTGAGCTGGCACCTCCTGCAACAAGATAGCTTATGAAGAGAAAAGTCATCAGAAGTTTTGTAACATGTGTACCTCCCATATATTCAGGAGATAAACCAGAGATATGAATAAATCTCAAAAGTAGACTTCAGGCAGTTTAAACTTCAAGCTTAAATACCTTTATCTGGAACAGTCCAAGAAGGGTGTTGGTATAGGCCTGGCTGACTGTCAAACATGGTCAGGTTTGTTAGGTGGATTAGAGTAGATACCTTCCATTTAGGTCAGTGTCCCCAGGGACTAAGCACCCCTGTCCAGGTGTGAAGATAGGGCCACTCTGACATATGGGGATTTTCTTTATTAATGTCACTTTCTCTTACATAAAAGATGACTAAGGGCTTCTCTCATGTCTGTCATTTCTGAAAATAAACTCCAAATAGCTCTCATACTGTACAGGCATGTTTTAGGGTAACATGTTCTCTCTCCTGAAGTTGCATTTTGGGGTAGTGTATCCTGAGCCTCACCACCAGGAATGGTGTCAGCAGAGTTCATTCACTGAGGATGATGATGGGCTCTCAATGAAGCACAAGATGTGGGGACTGGGCTTGGGTCAAGAGCAGGAATTCAGATTAGGGTTGCACCCTTGGGAACAATCTCTATACTGGTGAATTAAAGCTGTGGGTGATGGAGGTATCAGAAATGATGCTCCAGGCCTGAAGCTTGAGGAAGACCATGGAAAGGCTGAGATGGCTGGGCTAGCTCCTTCAGGTTGAGAGAGGAAACTGAAGGAGTGGGAGGGGACATGGACCATGGATGGGGTATGGAGAGGCCAGAGAAGAAAGAGTTCAAAGCAGCCTGGGTGAGATCAATAGTTATTGTCAGCTTGACTGGATTGAGAATCAACAAGGAAACACACTTCTGGGTGTGTGCAGCCACTGCCAGCTGCACCACCCCTCCACTCTTCCAGTGCTGGGTGCTGTCTCCAGGCGCTGCTCTTCCGCTCGCACAGGCGCCACCTGCGGCCACTCTCTACTTCCACAGTGCTGATTGCACCGGCGCCGCCTCCAATCGCACGGGTGCCGCCTCCGATCGCACAGGCAACGCCTTCTAGGCATGGCCCTGATCCTACGGGCGCTGCCCTTCACTCCTCTGTGCTGCAAGCTGTGGTCGCTCTTCCGCTCGCCTGAGGCAGCTCTTCTGCACGCCCTGTGTTGCTACTTCTGCCTGGTCAGGACCCCAGGGCTGGTGAGGAGACTGTGTCAGGGGAGCCGCATTCCGACACAGGAGACCAGGTTCAGACACAGGAGACCAGGTTCATTGATGCTGATCCAGTTTATTGCAGAAGGGCACAAACTTATATAGGGGTGGGGGTCCAGTCAAGAAGTTACAACTCAGATCTTTGGCAGGGCTGTGTCCTGTCATTACATTGAGAGTCAGATACCTCATTAGTATAGTGGTTTCAGGTTACTTAGGTTCTAGTTTCCTTATGGGGCCTGGCTTCCTAGGAACCACATGACCAGGGCCAGTCTAAGTGTTGCAATTTGGAATCTCAAGAGTGGTGAGTAGGGAGTGGCGAGCTCTAGGCATCAGTCTCATGATCTGCCAATGGGAGCAAATGTCACGAGGTGTTCCACTGGAGAGTGGTCCCAGCCCTTGCCTGGGCCGGCTGTATGGCTATCAATAAGACTTTCACCCTAGGCTCAAGCCTGTCTCCCACAGGTGTATCTAGGAGGGTATCTCCAAAAAGTTTAACTGGGGAAGGAAGACCCACCCTGAATGTAGGCAGTACCATCCCATATACCAAGAGGGTCCTGAACTCACTCAAAAGGAGGAAGGGAGCCAAGCACCAGCATTCAGCTCTCTCAGCCTCCTGACTGCAGATGAGATGTGACCAGCCCCCTCATACTGTTAGAGTATCAATAAGCCCCATAAATTGAATTGGTCCAGACTATAAAAAAAAGTTTAGTCTATCTGTTGGAGGACCCACTTTTCCAGTCTCACTGGTCAATTACCTGTTGATAAAACCACTTCAGGAAGGCAGGTTCACCTTAAGTTATGCTAAATAGATGGGCAGAATACATGGTATGTTAATGAAGTAGCAAATTATTTCCTGCCTGGAACTAGCTCAGATCCCTGCAGAACTTCCAGACCAGCCACAGCCACGTAGGTCTCCATAAGTCTGTCTGCTCTCCTGAACTCTTCAGGAAAGTGCAATTTCTCCTTTTCTTCTTCATGCCTTTCTTACTAAACATGCTTTCTCTAAGGCTTTGGGCTGCCCCTAGCACCTTGTAGTTCTTTACGTTTTCTCTAAAGCTTCCTTCTCCCAGCCATGTGGCAGCCAGTCAGCCATGTGTCTGACCTCCATGCAGGCTCCAAACCTGCATGGCTCCATGGCTTTCTTTCCTTCTTCCCACTATTCCCCTCCTCAAGGCAGCTGCCAAGATTACCACCTCGCCTGCCCTGAGGATTTTTCTTTAAGATTCCAATAAAATTGTAAAAGCTTCGTTTGGATCCATTCTTAAATTCTTCTATGAAGGAGACTAAGAACCCTTTAGGGGACCCTCTTTCTCCCTGTTTCAACACTCCTGCTGGCACACCTTCCCTGCCACTCAGACATGAGTCAAAATAAAGCCTTCCTTGCCCCTTGTATTTTATGACAGCAGCAAGAAAAATAACTAATACACTAGGGGATGTTTTTTAGAGCAGAGCCCCCAGGAGGAAACCCAGGCCCCTCCTGATACTCCAAAAACCTAAAGCTGTTTGTTTGCTTTATTTCCCTTCCCAGAGCCCCAGCTAGCCTCTTTTTCAGCTAGTATTGATACAGGGGAAAATGGGGCCCCTTTCTAGCATTCTGAGTCTCATTCATAAAAGAATTTAAGAATGGACTCAAATGGAACCTTTAGGACAATTTTATTAGAATTTAAAGAAAATCATCAGGCAAACTGCAAATTTCAGTACCTGCCCTGAGCAGGAGAAAGAAGAGAGAAGGAAAAAAGCCACAGAGTCATGCTGGTTTAGAGCCAGTGTAGAGGTCAGCCACGTGGTTGAGGAGCTTTAAAAGAAAGAGTAAGAAAGCCCAGAATGTTGGGGCAACACAAAACATTAGGGAAAGTATGGTGGAAGTAAAAATAACACATCAGATGGTTGCTTTAAAAAAAAGCTCTTGCAATGTGATAGTAATTAAGAACTTTGGAGCAGGAAAAGCCCAGAGATAGGAGATAGAAATGGGGAAGGTGAACAGGAATCTTTCTCTATCCCTGCGGTTACCCAGGATAAAATTCTTTGATTCCTGTTCCTGTAACCTTTGCCAAGATCGAAATCTCTGTTTTCCAAAATCTGCCACATTCCTGTGATCTTTCCAACCATAAACCTGTAAACCACTTACTTATCACATATGTGTGTGTATTTGCCCTTTGCTTGCACTCATACAAATGTTCCCAAAGACTTGAGTAAAGCGCTGAGTAAAGGGAATGATCTGTGTGTTCACCCCACTAGCAGAAGAATAAACTCCCTCTCCTCACCTGATGTTGGCTACTGCTCTCCTGATTTTCCATGACAAAAACATGCTTAAAGGAGATAGAAGAAAAGGGGAGGTTATGCTTTTCTGAAGAATCCAGAAACGCTGGCAGACTTAGAGAGCCAACATGCCTGTGGCCAGGATCCGTAAGCACCTCATTAGGGGCGGGGACTCCAGCCAGAGAAAGTTCGCCCCTTCTCATTAAGGTATTGGGCATTCCACCTATCTCTTTAGTGACATAAGGTGAACCCCTTCCTAGGGGGTGGTTCTGACCAGGTGATTGACCTGAAAAACTGGAATGTTTTGGCTCCATCCAGGCCAGAGTTTCCTATATTCTTAACCAGTTAATTTGAAAAATGTGTGTGTGTGTGTGTGTGTGTGTGTATTGCCTGCATGTATTTAAGTGCCCCCATGTTGTGCAATGTCTGTAGAGGTCAGAAGAGGGCATTGGATTCCTTTGGAACTAGAGTTATAGTTCTTAGCTGCCTTCTGGGTGCTGGAAATCAAACCCATGACCTCTACAAGAGCAGCCAGTGTTTTTAACCGCAAAGCCATCTCTCCAGCCCCCTTGACCAGTTAAGCTTATGGGGATTTGGGGGTTTTTTGCTCTTTTGGTTTTTTTTTTTGGCTAGTGTTAAGGGTGGAGAAGTCTTACCTACTGAGGATATTGTGAGACCACTAAAGTGAACAAATACTTAAAAACAGGACACAAAGGTTGTACTGAAACCAGAACAGGTTTTTCAATATCTTTACTGCAAAATGAGGATTCTGGGAATATTCTTCATTCCTGTGCCTGTTTTGCTGGTGTCCTAACAAAAAGTGTCTCTGCTTCCTGGAGTGCCCTGCATTCTCTCTGCCATGTGCCTGGCTCCCTCCTGTTACCCAAGGCTGGCTCTCCTACACTCATTACTGGGTGGGGCTTCCCAGCTCAGCGTTTCCCTCCTAGGCAATCAGTGCCAGCTGAATGCCTGAGCAACCCCAGCATGCAGGATGCAGCACTGGCCAAGAGCCTTCACATGTGACTCTGCCTGCTGCTGGAGACCCCAGATCTAGTTTATGACCCAGCTTTGCCTCTCTCTCCCAGCCCCCAACTCTGTAACAGGTTTGCTGGAGCAGAGCAGATGGCGTTTGCAACAGCAAGCCTCTCAGCCTGTTTCTGGCTATCTTTAAAGCAGGATGAGTGCAGCCCTACCCCCACCGGACCACAATTGTCCCTGCACTGCCCAGGGAAGCTTGTTGGTCTAAATCTAGTACAGTCAGCATCCCCAATCCACTGAGTCAATATTAGATCAAATATATATGAAAAAAAGATTGCATCTATACCTGAACATGTACAAACTCATTTTCCGTTATCTGACTACTTATACCGCATTTACATTGTACAGATACTATAAGTCATTTAGAGAAGATTGAAAGTCTGTGGGAGGATGCACACAGGTTCTATGTACAGAAGGGACTTGTTCTATTTTACAGAAGGGACTTGAGCAGCCACAAGTTCGGGTATCTTAGGGGGGTCTGAGAACCAGTGCCCTTGGACTGATGCATGATGTGCTTTCCAGGAACGTTTCCATTCCCAGTGAAACACTCCAAATGAAGTCTTCCAGTGGTTTATTAATGGTTCATCTTCAACCTGACTAGATTTGGAATCACTTAGGAAATACACCTCTAAGTGTGTCCCAAGGATGCTTCCAGAGAAATTTAACTAAGAGGGGAAGACCCAACCTGAATGCGGGCAGTGTTAGGTTCCTGGAAGGCTCCTAAAATGGTGGCACAGCTCACAATATTCTAAAACAGTGGATTCAAACTTAACCCCAGGCAAGTTCCTTTTCTTGTTGGGAGATCAACCAACCCTGAGCTGAACTGCCTAGCCTGTGTCATGGAAAGTTACACAACCATATAACTACCTATAAAAGATGTCTGACTCCCCCTGCTTCCTGCTGTTTCTCTGCTGCTGTTTCCCTGCTCCCCAGGAGGCAGCCCAGAGGTCTGGTTGCTGTCAAATAAACTGCTGCCCCCACCCCATGGAGTTGCCTGGTCGGTAGTCTTTGCTGTGTCCTCTTCCATACAGGCAGCACCATCCCATGGGCTGGGGTTCTGGACTGAACGAAAAGGAAGAAGTGAGCAGAACACCAGCATTCATCTCTCTGCTTCCTAGACTGAGGATGCATGTGACCAACGCCTCAAACTCCTGCTGCCACACCTTCCCCACCATGATGAACTTGTATCCCCTCAGACTATGAGCCAAAGTAGACCCTTCCTTCCCTAAGTTGCATTTTGCTTGTCATTCTGTCACTGCAATGAGGAAAACAACTAACACAAAGTTCTATGTCACTGAAATTTTATTCTGGCAAAACTTAATAAATAAAAAATTTTAAACCAGTCTCATGACACGGTCTCAGTCTATATTTAGAAATCAACAGGTAGATACTTTGCTATCTGACACGTTCAGGAGAAGCGACAACACAACAGAAAGAGGCTCAACCAAGGGATTCTGACCTCTATGACTAACATCTGGGAGCTGGCTGTGGGGCAGGACTCTCCACACCTCTGCTTTCTGTTTAAAGATAAGCACAGGTGTTGGGAGGCCTCTGTTATGCAAAAGTTGAAGCCCCTTCACACCGGACAGCTCATGCAGCTCAGGAATATGCTGTGGGCTCCTTTTCATAGCAAGGTGCTTTCTGGCATCTTTCCTGTCTCTCCCTTTGAAGTGGCCGCCACAAATGCCCTGACATAAACATGGCCTTTGGCTCTGAAAAGATACCATGCCTTCCTGTAATTTTCCTAGCAGACAGCTGCCTGGCAGAAATCCACTTCCACATGCAAACAGAATGTCTCACAAAGCATCTAGCAGCCAGAGCTTTTACCACTACCCCCATGGTATAAAATAGCCTAGCCTTCTCTTAATATTGGGATTTGGGATTTGGGATTTTGGGATTCTGGGTCTCAGAGATTGGGTCCCAGAGAGAATAAAGCTGTAAGCACAGACTAAGCTGAGCCTTGAGTCTTGTGTACCGGCGACCTGATTCCCCTGGAGGGCAGCACCTTCCGTTACCGACCTACGATATCCCAGCTTTGCCATCTCCGTGCATCTTCCCTGTGGGGGCAGTGGCCAGGAACCCCGCAATCCTGAGGAAAGGTACACGGGTGTAATTGGGACAATGCTCCAGTAAGCAGAGCAAGCTCCCAGCACCAGAGAAGTTACGACAGCCACCAGCTGCCGTCACACCCAGAGATGCGGGACCCAAAGCAGCCGCCGGAGAAGTCTGTGGACCCGCAGGGAGTGAGCGCACCCTGCACCCGGAGAGAGCGCAGCTCGCCCATACACAGGCTGGATGTCTCCATTCCTTGCAGTACTAGAGTACTGGGATTGTTTTTGCTGCTTTTGAGATCATACCTCCTTACATGATGTGATTTGGCAATTAAGAATGCCCCAATTCTTAACTGCCGTTGGTGTTTGGATCCTAATAAAGGAAACCCAATTCCTTTCAGAAAGTCATTGAGGTCACCTGTTTATGGAAATGTACAAGCAGGCAGTGCCTTGCCTGCGCACTGGCAGACAGAGTCAGTTTTTGTGCTTGTTTGTTTTTGTTTTGCCAGACAGTGCTCTGTGTACTCCAGTGGCCTCTTATTCTACATTGGCAAGAATTCTGTTTTTATTAATGTCAGTAATGTGGTGATGCTTGTCTTCTCAAGTTAGCTTCAGTTTTCCCCTATGCTTCTTTCTGGTAAGCTCCCTAGGAATATTTGGAGTGTTACTATGCCAACATTATAATTACCTGAACAAAAAGCCTAACTCTTAAATTTAGGAGTTTTAGGGGGGGCGGTCTTTTTGAAACAGGGTCTTTCTATAGCTCCAGCTGGCCTGGAATTCACTATGTAGACCAGGTTCCAGGTTGGCCTTGAACTAACAGAGATCCACCTGCCTCTGCCTCCCAAGTGCTGAGAGGCATGCACCACCACGCCTGGCTTAAGTTTAGTTTTTAAGAGTGGGCCTGAACTCAGAGGACATTCGTTCCCCCAAGATATTTCTTGGGACCATTTGTTTCCTGGACTGTGCTGCTGAAACTGTCTTGGTGGAGCTCTGTCACCCCTGGAACTGTGTCCTGGCCCCCATCCATGATTTTTTTCAAAATGGTTTCTCTAGCTTCAATTGGGGAAATACAAACTTGGCCCCACCCTAATCTTAACAGACCATCCAGCTTCTTCATCCCAATTCCAGAATATCTCATTCACCCAAGGTCTCCTGTCCTTCCCAATCTCCACTGTGTGCAGTAGAGATGGGTGTGCTTGTTTTCAGTGCTTTGATATGTTAATTATCAAGCATGCCCACATTCATTCATTATCTTTTTTGGGTGGAGTACCAAATTGAGGTGCCCAGGAAACAAGTTCAGGTGCCCAAGTCACAAGCCACAAGAGCACATGGTTTTGCTGGGGTTAATTAAAAGCCATTAGTCCAGACTATGTCCATTTTTGTAAAAATCACTCCCACAAAAAAATTCTTTCAAAAGGGAACGTTAAAGAAGAATAAAAAGTGGTTCTCCAGCTTGTCTCAGATGAGGGGATGTCTCCCCCAACCCACCTAGGGTGGAGGGGCTTAGTGTGAATTCTCCCAGAATTACCATGGGGTGAGCCCAGTGGTGGCAGGATTATGCCTGGCTTGGACAATCAGACTAGGATGTGGCAGCTTCAAGGTCAGTTTTCCCTAGAAAGCTGCCACATGATGTCCCTTTAAGCAGCCCTGCTCCCCATTCCCAAGCAAGCAGACCATAGATGAGGCATCTGTGTTGGAATTCAGGGTGCTTTGACTCCTACATCAGGCATGGGAAGCACTCCTGGGCACTGAGTTCCTCAGAAAAATCTAGAGGGTTCATACATTACCTATTTATAAAGCAAAGAATAAAGACACCTCTGAAGTTCTTGTAGCAAACTGCCCTTTCCTTCATTCCACAGACCTTCTAGTATTTAGCACAGGCTTTGAGCATCAGAGATGGGGAAGTTGGCTACCATCAGATAGCAGGCAGTGGGAGCCACTGGAGAGGATGTCTATGCCGTCTCAGTCTCCTGGACTTAATCTACATTCCACATGGTCATGGGTCTGTACCCCAACACCAGAGCCTGGGCTCTGTTCCAAACCCAGTGCTGCCCCTCCAGGATATTGTTTGGTGTGACAGCCTTCTAATAGAACAAAGACCCTCCACATCTCCAAAAGCCTTGGTTTCAGCATTCCTGGCACATAAAGGAACTGTTCCTAGAACCTGCCCATCATGAGAAACACTCCAAGAACATGTGTGAGGAAGAATCTTGAAGATTCTGGAGGTACGTGCTGCCTAAACATACCATCATCACTCACCTGATTTCTATCAGGATGGGTTCGGGAAACAAATCTTAGATACCTGGGCATTCCTGACATAAGCAGAGAATGCTGGGTGAAGGGAGAGAAAGAAGGGAATCGGGAGTTTGTTAGGGTGAAGAGTGGGCTGACCGCTTTCACCTGTTGAATTTGAAATGTCTGGAATTAACCAACTCTGAACAAGACAGCAGCTCCACTTAGACACTGAGCTCCAAGATACTGACTCTGAGGTCATCAGCGTACTGAGGTCATTGTAAACCGTCTGTTATCAGTCACATCACTCAAGTAGGAGTGCATGAAAGAACGGACACAAGTGAGACATGAACAATAGAGAGGGGTGGGGGAATGATTGCCCCAGAGCTCAGTTTAGAAAAAAAGGGATAGGACCAAAGGCATGGGGGTGTTTGGTAACAGAGAAAACTACAAAAATGCTGGCCTGGGAAGGTGTGACCTGAAGGCAAATGATGCTGGAGAGTATTACACCTGGCTACAACCATTCCTTGTTTAATTACATTCATTAAAACAGGTGCACATGGGAACTTTCAACAATCCTGAGTGTCAGGCTTACTCCACCTGAGCTCTGGAAAATGTTCAGTGACAAGAAAGAGAAATTCAATTAAATGCAGGTAATCTTGTTCAAGCCCTGCTCAAAAGAGAAATACTACTGGGGCCTTGTATCAGTCACTTTTCTCACTGCTGTGACCAAATACCTGACAGGAAGCAACTTAAGGGACAAAAGATTTATCTTGGCTCAGTTTGAGGTACAGTCCATCACGGTCAGGAAGGCTCGGCTGTGGGAACAGTTAGGTTGTGGCAGCAAGTGACTAAGGCTGTTTGCTCACATCTGGGTGGATCAAAGGAACATGGAGAGGGACTGGAGGGATGGCTCAGCAGTAAGGAGCACTTGTTGCTTTTGCAGAAGGCCCAGATACAGTTCCCAGGACCCACATAGCGGCTCACAACCATCCCTAACTCCAATTCCAGAGCCTGATGCCCTCTTCTGGCCTTATGCATTGTATGCATGGGTGCACTTCTATGAATGCAGGCAAAACACCCATGCGTATAAAATAACAATAAAAAAGAAGCAGAGAGAACAGGAAGCAGAACCAGGCTTCAAACCTCAAAGCCTGACCCCAGTGACCCAATTCATCCAGCGAGCCTCAGTCTCCTAAAGGTTCTACAATCTCCCAAAATAGCACCATCGTCTAGGAACCAAGTGTTCAAATATCTGAGTCTGTGGGGGCATTTTACACAGACTCACAGCAGACCTCAAAATGGCATTTTATTACAGATAAAGCCATTGCTGGAGAATGGGGTGCATACCTGTGGGAAAAGAGGTCTCTTTACATCTGATCCTGGAAAGAGATGTGCCCACTTGCCCAGGGCTGACCTGCAGGGCCCCTCTCCTGAGCTGTGTAGAATGTGTACTTCCACAAAGCAGCCAGTCACCAAGAGGGGAGACAGCAGGCTGCTCCTTCTATGTCACCTGGTAAAAGCTACTGAAGGTTGAGTGTGTGCTCCACAAACTTCGTTCCTCACTGCAGCAGCCCTGGGAGGCAGGTCCTGAGGGAAGGTGTTTGGGTCAAGGGATGGAGCACTCATGAATGGGTTAATGCCTTCTCTGGTGAGTTCTCTCTCATGCAGGACTGAGTTGGTCACTGAGAACAGGTCACCATACAGCATGGCCTCCCCTCTTGCTCTTCCTGTTTTATGCACATTTGGCCTGTCTACTTTCTACTGTGAGTTGAAACAGCTTGAGTCCCAACTTGAAAAACAAACACTAAAATATACTTTCTTTATAAATAGCCCAGTCTTGAGTATTCTGTTATAGCAACAGAAACCAGACTGAGAGGAACTAAGTGGGAAGTGGGTGATGGGACTTTTACCAAGGTGCTTCCTCTACAAAGAGGGGAACACCATGAACAGGAAAGACCCTCACTGCAGCAGGTTTCATAGGGAACACAGAGCGTCACTCCAGATGTACAGGTGAAAGTCTGTATTCAACTAGCCCCTTTTACTTTCTGGAGAACACAATGGAGCCATGGGTGCTGAGGTGTCAAGTGACAAAGTACTCAAAGTGGCTCGAAATGAAGAGATTTAGGAAACACTCATCTTTTACTTATGGGCTAAGAACCTGTCTGAAGCCTCTCTAAAGAAAAGGATTGGGGCTGGAGAGATGACTCAGTGGTTAAGAAAACTGGCAGCTCTTGCAGAGGACCCAGGTTTAATTCCTAGCACCCACATGGTGACTCATAACCAGAATCCAAGGCCTTCTTCTGGCCTCCACAGGCATTGTATATACATGGTGCACTTAACATACATGAAGGCAAAATACATAAAATAAAAATAAATAATTCAAAAACTATTTTTCCAAGAGGAAAAGGATACTATGTGCATTCCTGATGATCATTTTAGAGACTCCACATGGTGGATAAGGTGTGGAAGAGGGACTGACTAATCTCAATGACAGCCAGAGGGTTTAGGGGGAGGACTGAGCTCTGGGGATGGGATAGTCAGCAGGGCAGAGTGGTGAGAGAGAGAGCTCCTAGACAGGTTCCTTCCCTTCTAGAACCTTCAGGTCTCAAATGTGAGTGTGATAATATACAAATTCCTTTATGACAGTTACTTCATCACAGATATAGGACTACATGCCAGCTGTGTTCTGGATGTGGTGTTTCCCTCTGGAAACCATGTTAAAATTTGATTCCTAATGTAAAAGTGGTGGAGTCTTTAAGAGTTGACTAGGTCATGAAGACATTAATTCAACTGGGCATGGTGGCAAACACAATCCCAACACTCAGAGTTTAGAGGAAGGAGGATTATGGGTTCAAGTTGGAGCCTCGGCTACTAGGAAGTTGAAGATCAGACTAAACTACGTAATGAAATTCTGTCTTAAAAAAAAAACCAATGTAGCTCAGTGGTAGTATGAGCTACCTCATATGTGCAAGGCCCTGGATTTTGAGAGGAGAGAGAAAGAGATTAATGGAGTTCTGCAGAGACTGGATTAGTTATCTGGAGAATACATTGCACTAAGTTGAGCTCCTCCTGTTTTGTCTCATCTACCCACATCCACTGGACCTTCTGTTTTCCTGCCACATTAGAACAGCATGAGGCCTTCACTAGGAGTCAATAGATGCTGGCTTTATGCTCCTGGACTCCCAGAACCTCCAGAATAAACCTCTATGCTTTATAAATTACCCAGTCTGAATTATCAAGGTCTGGTAACAGAAAATGGAGTAATACAACACATTAGAAGAACAATTTTTGTCTATTATACTTCAATAAACAAGAGAAGGTAGAGTCCTATGTATATAGTTTTAAGCAAACTTCTGCACTCCAACCCAGAGATGCTGTTGTAAGAATTCCTTCCCTGGGACAGGAAGAAATTAAACAGACATCTACACTCCCAATGACAAGCCAAAATAGGATTCCACCAAAGTTTAACTTGGCAAACCAATGAGTTTATTGGGCTTACTTGCAGAGCAAGGGTGAGAGGTTACTTACCAGAAGCATGGGTGACCCCAAAATAGCCACACCACAGGAAAGTCTTATTCCAACTTGGATGGTGACTTCCACATAGCTGCATGGATAGCATTGTCCCCTCCAGTTAACTGTCCACAGTCTATATACACCAGTATCTCCTGAGACCATCAAGCCACATGCAATTAGGGTATGATCACACACAAATATCCAGGAGGTACAGGAGGGAGCTGCAGGAATCTTACGTGAGGGTTCAATGACCCTCCCCATACCTACCTTCCATGAGAGAAGGTCAATAGTCAACAAGAACAGTCTTGGGAGGTCTCTTTAAAGTACAGCTGTTTGGATGAAGATGATAGCTGTCATG
This sequence comes from Nannospalax galili, assembly GCF_000622305.1. Classification (NCBI taxonomy): domain Eukaryota; kingdom Metazoa; phylum Chordata; class Mammalia; order Rodentia; family Spalacidae; genus Nannospalax; species Nannospalax galili. The sequence continues at coordinate 3,593,932 of NW_008360316.1, read as the reverse complement.
CTCAGAGGATAGCATTCTACAACAGATACTGATTCCATAGGTCAGAGTTAGAGATCAGGAACCTGCTCTTCCTGTCAATGCACTCCATGTGATCTTGATGCAGATAATGCAAGGACCAGAAAAGCTCTGACTGGTTTCCTAAAAGTTATTAGGTGGGTGACCAGTAAAGCAATCTACATAGAACCACTTTGCAAATTGAAAATCCCCTACAACTTCAGAGTCCTTCTGTGAACAGAACTTCCATTATTACCTGTAAAACCATTTGCCAATAAAACAGCCCACATTCCTTGTGGGACTTATACAGTATTGGAGTAGAGAGTCTTGCTTTGAAGATTTCCCTTGTTTTTGTTCTCCTAGGGATGGGACCCAAAACCTCATGCACGATAGACAAGCACTCTAACCCTCAACCCCAAATCTTTTATCCGTCATTTCTACCATCTTATCTACATGCCTTTTCTCTTTAGTTTTTCCCAAGGCTTCTTTGAGTTGCCAGCTTTGTGTGGTGTTTGTCAATCAATCAAATTCATTTTTCTTGCAAGAGATTTTCTTTTCAAGTCCCTGTGCTGTCAATCTCCTCGTGAAAAACGTCACCCACACAGAGCTGTCGCTAGCACAGTTTTGTGGCACATCCCAGTAATCTAGAGTGTCCGCTGCGACTTTACTCAGGTCCTGGGAGTCGCTCCTGCTCTGGTCAGTGTTGGTTTTCTTCCAGGCCTCAACTCTCCTGTGTCCACTGCCTAAGACTGTCTCTGACCTTTGGTGACACCTCTACTAACAGTCTCTCAGCATGAGACAAGGGGCTGAACCTACTGGCAGGTCTCAGTGGCACTGTCCAGGAGGGCTGGCTGCAGGGTAGGATTTGCACAGATCTCACTCCCCTCCCCAAGTCCCTGACACATGGCACACACAGGACTTCATCATTTCTTCCTCTTCTTGTTCTAATGCAAATGGCTGCCCTGCTCCATCTGCTCCAGTGTGAACAGGGTGAAACCAGTGTGAAGAAGTGAGTAAATAAATGAGTGCCACAGATAGGAGGAGAGAGGATTGGTGTGATAGCTAATCCCTGTGTGGTGCCAGGTGAGAAGGGAGCCCCACCACAGACATCCCTGAGAGTGCCTGGACCCCAGCAACTACATGGGAACTTTGAAAGACTAAGACTACCACGTTTTGCTATTGTCATCTTTCCATTACATATATATATATATATATATATATATATATTCTTTTTTACTTTTCTTGACTTATTTATTTTTATTTTATGTGTATGAGTGTTTTGCCTGCATGTATATAAGTATAACACATGTATGCAATGCCTGGCAAAGCTGGAAGAGATTGTCAGACTGGAAGAGGGTCGGTCCCTGGGACTAGAGTTACAGCTGCTGTGGGTGCTGGGAACTAAATCTGGGTCTTCTGCAAGAGCAACTTAGTGCTCTTAACTGCTGAGCCATCTCTCTAATCCCAATAACTCTTTTTATAGTAATACAATTCAAAGAAATTATGTCTCATGTGATAGACCAACTACTGTGATCTGATCATTGCACATAGTATACATGTCTTGAAATATCACACTGTAGCCCAATATGTACATTTATGATGCAGTAACTAAAAATAATGTATTGGGCTGGGAATATAGCAAAGAGGTAGAATACTTGCATAGCCTGGGCAAAGCTCTGAGTTCCACCCCTACCATATAAAAAAAAAAAATTAAGAATCAGAAAACATGCAAGTGCTTCTTGATATCTATGGGGAATTGGTTCCAGGACCCCTGTGGGCATCAAAATCTACAGATTTCAGGCCCTTTGTATAACATGGCATAGTATCTGTAATAATCTACGTGTGTCCTTGTTTCACTAAATTTTCCTTATCCCACTGGGAGACCCGCCCCCACTTAGGGTCTCCCTGTCCTGACATGGATTGATAAACTGACATAAGACAGTCTCTTGTAGATTTTGCATAGTTTATATGACATTTGCCGGGGGGAGGTTCTTACAGGCTTTTCCATTTCCATCTTTGAAATGTACGCACCATCCATCTCCCACCCCCAGTATCTCTCACTCCGTGTTAGCCTGTGTCCAATATTGTGGGGGCTCCACCCCTTAATGGGCTTGACTCCTTCCATAGAGAATGGGAAGGAGGTGGGACCGCAGCTTATCAGAGGAACATCCGGGCCACAGTGCTGTATACTTTAAACCCTCTTGATGACCTACAATACCCAATACAATGCAAATGCTTTATAAATAGTTGTTATACTGCAGGGATTAGAGAATAATCACAAGAAAAAGGATCTGTGTATAGTCAGCACTGGTGCAAAACTTTTTCTTTTTTGAGATAAGATCTTGCTGTATATACAACAGCAACATCCCATGTACCAATGGGTTATGTGTGACCTAGCATCTTGGAACGAAAACTGTGTATGGAATGTGGATAAATCACTTATGTGGTGTGGAAGTGCACTCATTTCTTCTGTCTACATTTATTGAAGAGCAATTACACACAGGTGGTCTCAGAGTGGGCTCTGGGAATGTGTCAATGAATAAGCCATCTTTGCCTTTGTGGCACTGTTATCTGGTAAGAACAGCAGCCAAGTCAATAACTTGAGTACAGTATCCTGTAGCAGGGAGCTCTATTTTGTTGTGCTCATTCTGGGAAAACATGACTCTTTCCTCAGTGTATCTGTAGTGTCTTTAGATTGGAAGAGTGTTTTGGAATTCATATTCACTTTTGACACCTACTAGAACACTCTACAGGGGGAGGATGTCCCCAGCAGGTATGAGGAGGAAGGTGAAGCTGAAACAGAATGTTACATGAGTGCAGGGCCCATCTTCCATCATTACCAGGTGATTGGGATGCAGAGAGGAGTTTTCCACTGACTTGACCTCATGCTCACAGACAGAAGACTTCAGAAAGCTAGATTTAGCATACAGAACTTGACTTGGAAGATGTTAGGGGAGCATGTTCTTTAGTCTTGGTTCCTCCAAGTTGGCAAACCCTGGGAGCATTTAGAAGAGCCAGATCTAAGGTCTCACTCCAGGTTTACAGAATTATAAGATATGTCTCAGCAAGACCTCCAGGGGTTCATAAGCACACAACCATCTCAGCAGGACTTGTCGAGAAAAGGCACAGCCTAGGATGGAGGTAAGAGTTGGAAGGGAGGGACTGGGGACACAATGCAGAGACATTCAACCTATGAGGATGCAGCTCCAGGGACTGTAATGAGGATAAAAATATCTGTGTTGAGTTGACCTGCTACTTTTTTTGTTGTTGTTATGGTTTGAATGTACTCCTCAAAGACTCATGTTTGTGGAGGGAGACCCTTTGAGAGGTGGCTCATGTTTTTGCGGAAGAAGGAGGCCTTTGAGAGGTGACTGGGATTAGATGAGGTCATGACTATGGATCCCCATGATGGCCTTTGTCATTTATGACAGGAGGAGCCCCAGGATACCTACTGTACTTGCTCTATCTATCCATGTGACACACTGCTGTGTTACAAGGCTGCCGGAGTTTCTCCCCAGATGCCAGCCACCGAATGTTGAACTTCTCAGCCTCCAGAAGAGTGAGCCAAGTAAACTTCTACTGTTTAACGTCTATCCACCCTGCAGTGTTCTGTTATAGCAGCATAAAATAACCACAGCACAGTCAGAATTACCCATCTTTTTTTTTTTTTTCGGTCTTTTTGAGACAGGGTCTCCCTGTAGCCCCAGCAGGCCTGGAACTCACTATGTACACCAGGCTGAGCCTTGAACTCACAGAGCTCCGCCTGCCTCTGCCTCCTGAGTGCTGGATTAAAGGTGTGTGCCACCACGCCCGGTAATTACCTGCCTTTAAAAAAATATATATATTTTATTTATTGTTTTATTTTATGTGTATGAGTATATTATCTGCCTGTATCTAGGTGCAATGCCCATGGAGGTCAGAAGAGGGCATCGGACTCCCCTGAAACTGGAGTTACAGATGGTTATTAGCCACCACTGGCTAAGAATCAAACCTGTGCCCTCTGAAAGAACAACCAGTGCTCTTAAATGCTGAACCATCTCTCCAGTCCTGAAATTGCCTGTCTTGATAAATCCAATAGTAACCAACATCTGTACAGAGCCAGACCTTAATAAATCCAATAATGGGCCTGGTGTAGTGGTACATGCCTTTAATCCCAGCACTTGGGAGGCAGAGGCAGGAGGATCTCTGTGAGTTCAAGGCCAGCCTGGTCTATTTAGTGAGTTCCAAGGCAGCTAGAGCTACAGGGAGACCCTGTCTCAAAAATACAAAAAAAAAAAAAAAAAAAAAAAAAACCAATAACTAACATCTGTACAGAGCCACACCCTCTTCCAAGGATTTCACCTGTGGCACATCATTATCTGAACAGCAGTCCATAAGGTGGTTACTAATATTCTCTCCATTCCTCTGATAAGGAACTGAGGCACTAGGGTATAGAGACCTCCTAAAGCCCTCCGAGCTGGCAAGCACCAGAACCCAATCTCCAGCCCGAGCACAAGCACTGCAAACGGGACTCGAGCGCAGGCACTGCTGCCCTGATGCTGGGGATTTTCCACCCTGCTCTTGAGACTGCTACAGCCTTGAGCTGTTTGCATTTCCTTTTTGCTCTGTTTTCCCTTTGAGTGTTTGGCTTGATTTGCTTCTTTAAAATTATCCACCAACTCTACAGTCCCAAAGAGAAATAGTTGAGAAGAGCTCCTGTCTTCCCACCTTTCCTTGGGCCATGTAAACTGGCAGCCCAGAAACTATTTGAGTCCAAGATGTGTCTCAATTCATCATAAGTATTTTAAAAATTAAATGCATTTATGCAAAACTAAAACTAGAACTGTCATATGACCCAGCTATATACTATTAGATATATACCTAAAGAACTCTAAGTCAACACACCATGGGAATATTAGCACATCCACATCTATTGCTGCACTAGTTACAATAGCCATAATGTGGAGCTAGCCTAAATGTCCATGAACAGATGGGGAAAGAAAATGTGATCTATACACACAGTGGAATTTCATTCAGCTTCAACAATAATGAAATTATGACACTTTGAGAAAATGCATGGAGCTGGAGGTCATTATGTTAAGTGAAACAACACAAATATCACATTTTCTCTTCTGTGGAATATGTATATACATATACTACACATGCATTATGACATGAAAGTAGAGTGAGACTTGGAGGGGAGGAGGTCTAAAGGCAGGGGCGCTGGGGAGCAAGACTGAGCAAAGGAACATATATGGTATATTGAATAGCTATTTCCTCCAAGCTGAAACACTCCTCCTGGAGGGAGGGGGAGTTGTGGAGGCTTATAAGACTCAAGCTCAGAAAGTTACAAGATTCTCAAGGCTCCTCGCCAACATTATATGAGCAGTAAACCCTTGCTGTAGAGAGGGCACTCTGATCAGCCAAGCTGCCTGCAAGCGATACTTGGAACCCCAGGGACGCAGCTTTTCTGAATCATCTCCTGTGCACCTGACTTTTCAGGAAGGCAGATGCCTCTGAGTCACCCATGCTCCTCCTGCAAGTAACCCCAGAAAACTCACTGGCCCACCATGCTGGATTTGGGTGGAACTCTTTCTTTGGTCTATTTCTGTGTCCTGCCTGAGACGTTTGTTCATGTCCCTCCATGAAAAGTCACACAACAGACATGATAGTGAAGGACTATTGGGAAGGGTGGGAAAAGGACCAGCAAAGGGTTGTGGGAGAAGAGAGATAAGAGGACAAATCAGAACAAAGCACAATGCTGCATACACATGAAAAAATATGGTGAAGCCCATTCCTTGCATGCTAACCAAAAATTAAATTTAAGAAGGTACGCAAAAATCCGTCCCTTCACATTTGCTCTCTCTGGCTTATCACAGTATCTGCCACTTCCTGGGGGCTCATTTCTGGCTGTTGCATTTGATCACACATCTGTCCTGTCACATTATGACATCTTCTTCCATTTGTCACCTCTTCACTCTGAGCTGCAGGAGAATTTGTGTCTTCCATTAGTCACCTCCAGCCCAGCACTGTGCCTGCAGCAATCAGCTTGGTTATTGACCCATACTTGATACCGTCACTGAAATATAGACTAAGAGGTCTGGAGAGAAGGCCTAGCAGTTAAGGGCCCCAGCTGTTCTTGCAGAGGACCTGGGTCCAATTCCCAACAGCCACGTGAAGACTAACAACCGTCTGTAACTTCACTTCCAGGGGATCTGAGGCCCTCTTCTGAGGCACTTACACATGCATATGCAGGCAAAACACTCATACACATAAAAGTTTCAAAAATAAAATACTTTTAAACATATATAGATTAAGAGTAAAAATACCCAGAGGAGGGTAGAAAGCAGTGCCCCAAGGAAAGACCACCAGTGAAGTCTGGGGACCAACTCGAGAAACCCACATTCTGTGGGGGAGGCCTCTGTAAAATCACTGTGATTCATGACAATCCAGAGACAAGCTGTTGGGAAATCCCTCTCCTTCTTGAATCAAACCCTAGTTCCAAGTTCTGTGGAAATGTGTCACGTTCTATCAAATAGCTGATTCTTTAATAAGCTAATTCATCTCCTTTCCCACTGTAGCACATTCTTGCCTGCGTTCACCATCTGTCCTTCTGAGTACTCATTAATGTAGCCCGGCCAAGACATTTGCAGGTTCCAAGTGGGAAGCATGTGTACAAAAGGCTCCATTGCCAATGGGACTGTGCCAGCAAAGATGTCTTCCCTGATCTGGTTCTCAACGTGGAAGCATTTGTGACTGTGTGCAACACTGAAATCGGCTTTGTAACGGAATAGTGTTGTTCTCTCTTAAAGGACAATGCTGGTGGCATTGAGTTCTGTTGGAAAGACCAAGGGCACCATGATTTCCACTTGGCAATTAGATTATGGAAATAGTTATCACTATGAAAGCTGAAACAATTTTGGCTACTAGTAGCTTCATTCCAATCCAAATTTCCATTTAAAGCAAAAGATTATTTTAGTTAACTTGCAAGAATTTTGTAAGTAATATTTTTATGCTTGGAAAATAGCCAAGAGGAAATTCAAAGAAGGATCTCACTTCTGAGTGGAAGAGATTTGTACTAAGACCATCACTGGGCCTCTAGGTAGAGTTATGGAGTTCATCATTCTTTGCCTCACTCCTCCATTCTCACACAGTTGTATTTTACCGCATTTTAGATTTGGTAACCATAATGGTTAACCTCCTTGTCAGCTTGGTGGGATTTGGCATCATGAAAACATACTCCTGGGTGTGTTTGTGAGGATGTTTCCAGCGAGGTTTAACTGAGCAGGGAAGACTCACTCTGAATGTGGACAGCAGCATCGTGGGCTGGAGACCAGGTGTGAATAAAACGGAGAAAGCGAGCTGCATACCAGCATTCATCTCTCTCTCTCTGCTTCCTTACTGTGGTCACAATGGGACCAGCCATCCTATGTTCCTACCACCAAATCTGCCACAGTGAACTGTACCCTGTCTGTGAGGCAAAATAAACTCACCTTTCCTCCCTTAAGCTTCTTCTTATCAGGTGTTTGGCCACAGCAATAAGGACAGTGCCCAATACAGTAACGCGTGTGCAGTTTGGCTGTATCCTTTTCAAAGATCCTCCACTGTGGCTGTGTTGTGTGGTTGTCTCCTCTCACATGCAGCTTCAGTTACCTGAAGCCCAAATTACCAAATGGAAATAAATAATCCATGAGTTTTTAATTGTACATTTTAAGTGTGGTGGTAAAACTTGTCCATTCAGGAGGGCAATTAATGCTTCGCCCCGTGTGTCCAGACTGTTCACACTACCTGCCCACGAGGGGGAGTCATGTTGGTTCTCAGATCATCTTGGGCAGTGTCAAAGTGCTGATGTTCCAGAGCCCTGTGTAGAAGCCATAGCATACTACATTATGCACTTTGCTTCATTCACATGATCACATGAAGAAAGGTGAGTAGAATATAATGTATATTCAAGGAAAGAGAAACCATATTCACACAACTTCTATTAGTTTATTGTTATGTGTTATTTTATAATGAAGTATTATTATCTTTAAAGATTTGTTTTATTTATGTGTCTGTGTGTGTCTGTGTGTATGCACACATGTATGCGGATGCCCACAGAAGCCAGAAGATGGTGTGGGATCTCCTGGAAGATGGAGTTATAGGCAGTTGTGAACTGCCTAGCGTTGGCATTGGGAGTCTAACTCAGGTCTTGGAAGAGCAGTGAGCATTCTTAATCACTGAGCCATCTCTCCAAGCCCTATTATTTTATTTTATTTTATTTTATTTTGGCCTTTTTGAGACAGGGTCTCTCTGTAGCCCCAGCTATTCTGGAACTCACTTTGTAGACCAGGCTGGCCTTAAGCTCGCAGAGATCCACTTGCCTCTGCCTCCTGAGTGCTGGGATTAAAGGTATGCGCCATCATGCCCGGCAAGCCTTATTATTTTTAATTTCCTTACATGCCCACATGTAAATTATACTATATCATATGCATGCATGTATAGGAAAAAAGAAACACAGTGCAGTAGCCCCCTGCCTTATGGAAGGAGATACATACCTGACAATGAAGATAGTACCAAACCCTACCTAAGCCATCTTTTCTCTAATACATACATAACTATGACAAAGTTTCCATTTATAAATTAGGCACAGGAAGGGATTAGCAATAATGAAACTGTAAAGTGGGGCAATTCTAACAATATACCATAATTGCCAGCATCACTACTGTTGAGCCTTGACACCATTGTGTGTGTGTGTGTGTGTGTGTGTGTGTGTGTAGACTCACATGCCACAGCATGCTTGTGTAGGTCAGAAGACAACTTTTGAGAGTTGGTTCACTCCTTCCACCAGGTGGGTCCTGGGGATCAAACTCAAGTTGTCAGAATTAGAGGAGGGTAAGTGCTATTATCCACCAAGCCATCTCTCTGGCCCTGGCACAATTATGAAGTACATTTGATCTTGGCCTAAAGGCTGAAGGAAAAACACCATTATTAACTACAATAAAGTACTGAACACAAGCACTGTGGTAATGATGTGGATTCTTCAAGTGTGGCTGAGCTTTTCAAGGCTTTTGTTGGACTCAACTCAGGGGACTAGAGTCCTAGAAACTCATGGCCAACAAGCCACCAAGTCAGTGACCTCCAAATTTACTGCCTCATGTCCAAGAAAAGAGTGAGCACAGTGAATGTCGATTTATTAAGGAAAAGTGAGAAAGAACTCCTCAGAGATGGAGGGGTTCAGAAGGAGGAACACTGCCCTGCTGCCCTGCTCAGTGACCTTTTGTGGCTTTATGGTGGGAACCGGGGCAGATTGAAGTAATCTCTTTTGGGATTATTTTGAATATATCATTAGCCAAGCCAGTAAGGAATCCACATGCCCTACGCATGCTCCTGTGGCCCAACTGGAGAGTGATTGGTCCATTCTTGCGAGGAGTCATGTGTGCCAAGTAACTGGCTCACGACCCACCGTGGGCCCTGCCCTCTCCATCTCAAGACTACAGCAGTGGTTCTGATAGCTGACATGGACAGGCAACATATACATTGTGGATACCCTGGAGAGAGATGGCTCACTTCCCAGGCAGGACAAGCAGGACAGTGTGAGATTTCAAAATGCTGTCAGGTCAGCATGCATTTTAAAATATATGAATTGCTTATTTTTGGAATTTTCTGTTTACTATTTCAGAGGCTGTGGTAGTTCTCCCTTGAATCATCCTAAATGCCAAGGACTTAACTGCAGCTGTCCTTGCCTTCACTTGCTCCCAAGGGCCTCACCTTGATGATCAGTTTCTTTTTTTAAATTCTCACTTGAGGTGGTTAACAGGCAATATAATGGACTTAATGGGTTTTTTTTCTTCAGTGACATGCTCAACTCTCTGAAAAGGATACTTATTTTTGAATAGCAATGCCAGAGTTAGGTGTGGTGGAACACACCTATAATCCAAGTGCTTGGGAGATGGAGGCAAGGATCGGGAGTTAAAGGCCAGTCTGAGCTATAGGATACCCTCTCTCAAAAAACAAAGGCAAGAACCCAAAACACCAATGTGGGACTCTTCAACACAAAAAGTGTTGAACAAGTATTTTTTAGAATATTTTATTATTTTTATTTTTATGTGTACGAGTGTATTGCCCACATGTATATGAGTGCACTCATGTCATGCAATGCTGTGGAGGTCAGAAGAGGGCTTTGGATTCCCCTGGAACTGGAGTTAAGGACGGTTTGTAGCTGCCGTGTGGGTGCTGGGAATCAAACCCGGGTCCTTTGCAAAAGCAGTCAGTGCTCTTAACTGCTGAGCCATCTCTCCAGCCCCTGAACAAGTACTTTTAAATGTATAAGCTAATTAAATATAAACAATGATGTGAAATAAGTGAGTTCTTAATCACATAATTCCGAGAAGCTGGAATAATTTTCTAGTTGCTGATGTTGATATAAAAGCACAACTCTCGCTCTCTCTGCTTCCCTGGACCTGCACCACTGGCTAACTCTCCCTGCCTGCTCTCCTGCCCTCAGGCCTCTCTTGGGGTAAGTCTATCGCACAGCCCTCCACGCCTTGACTCCCCCAGCCGCATTCACCCTTCCATCTCCCCCGCTGTTCTCTACTCCTAGTTTGGGCCCTGTGCCATTCTTAGTCTTGGGGCCCCAGACACCTGGGGAGCCAGTGCTGCTTCCTGATCCTTTTCACCCAGACCGGCTTTAGTGCCTTCCTTGGGCCCCAGGAGCACTGCTTCTGGACCTGGCCCCGCCCTCACCTCTCTCTGCTTCCCTGGACCTGCACCACCAGCTAACTCTCCCAGCTTGCTCTCCTATCCTCAGGCCTCTTGGGGTGGGTCTATCACACAGCCCTCCCCGCATTGACTCCCCCGCTGTTCTCTGCTCCTGGTTTGGGCCCTGCGCCATTCCTGGTCTTGGGTCCTCAGACATCTGGGGAACCAGTGCTGCTTCCTGATCCTTTTCACCCAGACCGGCTTTAGTGCCTTCCTTGGGCCCCAGGAGCACTGCTTCTGGATCTGGCCCTGCCCTCACCTCTCTCTGCTTCCCTGGACCCGCACCACTGGCTAACTCTCCCTGCCTGCTCTCCTGCCCTCAGGCCTCTCTTGGGGTAAGTCTATCGCAG
>NW_008360316.1:3578414-3581691 GCF_000622305.1 Nannospalax galili | reverse complement strand
GGAATTGTATGACACCATTGAAAGACCAAACTTACCAATCATAGGCATACAGGAAGGAGAAGAATCTTAGGATACTGGTATAAATCAGATCTTCAACAGGATTGTAGAAGAAAATTTCCTAAAACTAATGAAAGATATGCCCATACAAATACAAGAAGCATATAGAATACCGAACAGACAGGACGAGAAAGGAAACTCTCTACATTACATGTACAAAACAAAGAGAAAATTCTGAAAGCTGCAAAAGAGAAACAACAAGTCACATATAAAGGAAAACCCATTAGGATCACAGCTGACTTTTCTTCAGAGAATTTGTCCTCAAGGGCATTTTTCACATGATGCCCTCTAAGAATTTCCTTCCCCACTTAATAAATATACAATGTTTTATCTGTGAGCATATACATTTATGGCACAGATGAAACCCAAAGACCTGTTTAAAGTCTAGCTGAGGGTTTTTGGCCTCAGTGCCATCTCTCCAAATCTCCCTTGGGAGTTGGGGTTTGGCAACATTGTCAGAGTTGAGGACCACTGGTTTATTTTTTCTTATCTAAGAAAAACAATGAGAGATGAGGAGAAAGTGGTCTTGTGGTCTGGGCAGGAAGAAAGATTGTAACCCCAAGTGTCAGGGGAGCCAGCTTCTGAGTCAGGTTTCTTGGACTGCCCCTCATACTGAAACTAATCAAGTGGGGACTGGAAGGCCACATTCAACTTGTCAAGACCAAGAGGGAGTCACCACTGTGTCCTGTCAGGCTTTGGGTCTTAACCAAACCCTCTGAGGAAGGAAATATGCATGCTTTACAGATTGGGAAAAGTGAGACCCAGATAATGTAAGTAACCTGCCCATTAATAAGTGGGGGAATCCAAAATATAGACTGAGCATTGGTGGGCGAAGCTTAATTCTACCTTACCACCACATGCAATGGAGTTACATGTACCCAGACCTCCAGGAGGGAGCAGAGTACAGACTCCATTCTCCCAATTTGGGGAGAATGGAGTCTGGAGTGTAGGGTTTTAAGTCTATCAGGAACCTAGGCCTTTGGTTGCTCAGAGGATATCAAAGGCTTCATGTTCTGGTTCACTTTCTATGACTCACGGAAGATGTTGATCTCATACTTTCAATATTCTTGTTAAACTGCTCCAAAGCAGGATGGACAGAAATACCAGCCTCCAGTTATTTACCAGGAATAACGTATATAGGAGACTGAACAGGTCAGACCTTAAGCTCTGAGAAAAGCCCCAGAGAATTCACATGGAGGTTATCTTATCTTTTAGAAAGCTCCAGAGAGATATGGTTAGGACAAGCTGAAAGGCATGAGGTACAAACTAGCTGTAAATGTGTCACCCTGCCTATGTTTGTGTAGGGCACAAAGCTGAGGGCTGGGACAGGATTTTTCAGTGCATCAAGTGAGATCTTTAAAATCTCTGTTATACAGAAATCAGGAGAAGACATAGGATTGATTACAGGCAGGGAAAACCTGGGTGTCTAATGAGGGATTCCCTTGTTTCTGTTGGGTGTTTGGTGCTGGTGCTGTGAGTCTTTTCTGCTGAGTCTCATGAAATCTTGAATGAAATATTTCAGTCCCACCACTACATGGTGTCAGTTACTTATCACTGTGGCAAGAAGCAACTAAGAGAAGAAGGACTTACTCTGATTGAAAGAGCACTGTCCATCATGGCAGGGCATATACAGTGGTTTTGTGTGTGTGTGTGTGTGTGTGTGTGTGTGTGTATGTGTGTGTGTGTGTGTGACTCCCCCATCTAGGTGGTTGACCAGGAAGCAGAGTGCTCCATGATTGTCCACAACTCTCAATGCCCACTCCCAGTGATCTGCTTCCTACTCTCAGTGCTAAGTAGGTTATTTCTGCTGCCATGTTACAGGACCAAAGATCAAAGCTCTGAGCATTCAAAATCCAAGTACACGGGTGAGTGAGGTGGCTCAGTGGGTAAATGCACTTGCCGCCAAACCTGACCACTTGAGTCGGATCTCCAGGACCCCCATGATGGAAGAAGAGAGCCGACTCTGCAAGGTGTCCTCTGACTTCCACATGTCACTGTGACACACACACACACACACACACACACACACACGTAATTTTATAACTTTTTAAAATTCCAGTGTGACTTCTCTTGAATAAGTCTCATTGTCCACCATCACACAAAGAATGGTAAGTTGAACTACAGTAAATCAGGGACCATTTGTTGTTGGGTGTCAACCATTGGCACCAAGGAGAGTTTAGTGATGATGGGTCATGCTCAGAAGGGACCAAGGTGTATTGCCATTTTCAGCTACTGTTTGGAAGTTCAAAGCATATAAAGTAAAGAAGAATCAAGGACATTTCCAGTCTGATCCTGGAGACACAAGATAGGGGGAGGCAGGTAAAACAGAAAATAGCCCCAAAGAGCAGAGCCTGGGCTACAAAATAACAGTGAAGTTGGAGGAGCCAAAGGCAATGTGGTGAGCACTCTCTGTGTGTCACAGAGAGATGTGATCTGCTGTGAGCACCTTCCTAGAGAGCTGGTAAATGTTTACCCTGAAAAAGGAAACTCACAAAGACCTACCAGCAACTCTGTGAACAGGTGGGGGGAGTCAGTCTTCATATTCATTAAATTCTCTCTCTCTCTCGCTCTCTCTCTGTAAAGTATGCAGACATTAGGAAACTATATATATGCATTTTTCTAGGTGCCTAGCTTCAAACAATGACAACTAGTCCTTGCTCAGTGGAGATTTTATCTCTGTGTTGTTGCTATGGATGTATATGAATGTGTACATGTATATATTTATCAAGTTTTTCCACTTGACTGCCCCCGCTGATAGCCAGTAAAGTACTGATAAACTGCTGTACTTTCTTTAGAGAATACATGATTAGTTGTGTAGTGCTGTAATCCCAGCACTCAGGAGGCCAAGGCAGGACGATTATTCTGAGTTTGAGGCCATTGTGGTGACATAGTGAGTTCCAGGCCTTAGACTTGGAAAAGAGAGTTCGGAATGGCAGGATCTGCTGACTTTGGATGAGACCTTACGATGTAGCACAGAGGGCCTAAAGGTGTTGGCATTCTTAAAATAGAGTCAGACATGTACAGGAGAGATTCATCATAGTCAAAGATTTCTCAGAGATGGTTCATCTATTTTCCTTTTCCAAAACACAGGAAATAATCCAGAGTAGCCAAAACCAAACTCTGCATACCAGCTAACAAGCTTCTCTTCCCTAAAACTAACTTCCTCCCTTCCCTTCCCTTCCCTTCCCTTCCCTTCCCTTCCCTTCCCTTCCCTTCCCTT
>NW_008360316.1:3574696-3578176 GCF_000622305.1 Nannospalax galili | reverse complement strand
CCCTTCTTTTCCTATTCTCTTCCTCCCTTTCCCTTTATTCCCTTTCCCTTCCTCCTTCTTCATATCTGTTTTTTTCTTTTTATTATTATTTTTTTAATGGTACTGGGGGGACTGGATCCCATGGCCAGGCAAGTGCTCTAATTCTGAGACTCACCTAGAATTCCTCCTTGAACATCTTTATCTCTATCTTGTTTCCAAGAAATAACAGCCCTGGACTTTAGTACATTACCATGCTATGCGATCATGTCCCAGGACAATATTTGCTTTTTTAAAAAAATATTTTATTTATTATTTTTATTTTTTTTGTATATGAATGTATTGCCTACATGTATGTAAGTGCACCCATGTTGTGTAATGTCTGCAGAGGTCAGAAGAGGGCATCAGATCCCCTGGAACTGGAGTTACTGGGGATTTTTAGCCACCATGTGGGTGCTGGGAATTTAACCCAGGTCCTCTGCAAGAGCAGCCAGTGCTCTTAACTGCTGAGCCATCTCTCCAGCAGCCCCTCCCCAAGACAATTTGTAAGGCTGACTGTGCATTTAACAAACCAGAACTTGATCACTCAAATTAATAAAGAGGACAGCTGTCACTGTATCACGTCACCAACTTGCACTATAAAGTGTTGCAGGGGCCTGTACCACCTTCCTGCTGGCATGCTCCTGTCTTGGCTCTGGAAGATGGCTGGTTCAGGTCCTCTGCTTTTATGCCCTGAAGGTAGCACTGTGTAAGCTCAGCCCTGGGCTTATGGTAATCTTCACGAATTGTTTACAGTGCTCTAATTTTTACACTCTTTAAAGGATCTGTGTGCATGCTGATTGTGGAAGGTAATATTTTCAGCATCAGTAACCATGGTAATGAATCATCCTCAGGATGCATGCCAGCTGCAGGAGTGTCTAGCTAGTAGCACCCCGGTGTTTTCCTAATGAGCTATTTCATTTGTTGTGGGAGGACATTTCCACTTGTTCACATCTTTGCTTGTGTTTTGTTAAAGGCTCTTCCTTGCGAACAACACTTGAGCTCGTGATCCTCCTGCCTCTGCCTCTGCAGATCCTACGGGCGTGGGCCAGAGCAACCCGCTACGAGGAATATTTGAAAAAGTTAATCCCATTTGGCAAAACCTTGATCCTCAAAGGAAAGCATTCCTAGTTCCATAACGTGGAGCACGCAGAATGCAACCCTTTGAGCGCTGGGACCCTGCCCCACCCTGCTCCAGCCCCAGCATTCCTGTCCAGCCTCCCTGCTGTGTTCTGGTCCCAGCATCCCTAGCGCCTTTTCCTGTTCTGCACAGAAAGCACTCCATCAGCATTTTAAAGATTTATGCTATGAATAATTTAAGAGAAATAAAGTGAGCTTCTAATCTCCCTTTGAATTATGTAATGGGAGCTTTGAAATATGTTAGCATTCTGTCTCATCAGATTTAAATTTGTGTGTGTGGGGGGGGAAGACTGCAGTGAAAATGTAAGCCATTGTTGTCCTTGACCCCACGATTAATGAGCCCATGGGAGACAGAGCTTCTTAGCCTTGCGGAGACAAGAGTCTGCAGTACTGGATGCAAGTTCCGTTTGCAGGGTCTTTCCAGGAACGATGGGCAGAAACCCCAAGCCACTGCTGTTGGAGGCCTGCGAAGAAGAAAACCCCACAGCTAGAATCTGACGTTCCTGTAGATGTAGACGTGGCTGTAGACGGCTGACTCCCTGTATGTCCTCCTGTTAGGCAGTTGCTATGGCCACACGAAGCCGGATGCCAGGTGCACTCCCTGTATGTCCTCCTGTTAGGCAGTTGCTATGGCCACATGAAGCCTGATGCCAGGTGCACTCCCTGCCACCAAGTGCAATGTGCTCCTTTCTTTTAACCTTTGAGAGCTCTATGACGCAGCTGTTTCCATTCTACAGATGAGAAAACTGAAGCACAAAGGTTAAGTAACTGACTCAAGATTACCTGGGTGGCAAATGGCAGGGCCAGCCTTCCCATCTGGGAAATCTGAGGCCAAGGGAGCCTTGATTGTAACCCCGAACTCCACCTGAAAGAAAGCTCACAGAAGAGCAAAGTTTAATATTCTTTATTACATTTATTTTTTCATTTATTTAGTGTGTGTGTACCATGTATGTAGAGGTCAAAGAACAATTAGTGGGAGTCAGTTCTCTCGTTCTACCCTGTGAGTCCCCTTGAAAGAACTCAGCTCATCAGACCTACTGGCCCGAGGGCACAGTTTTAAACCTCAGCCCTGCACCTGCCATCTGTCCCCTATATATTTCTTTATATTCCTGCATCTCAGTTCCCTTCCCTGTGAGATGGAAACAATAAACTGCTTCTTCACAGAGTGCTTGGGGACCACAGGATATAAAGTTCCTATATGCTTTCTAGAAATTTTTGAAGTGTGTCCAAGCGGGCACATGGAAATGATAGCTGTTGCTAGAATGACAGGGCGATAGCGAAATAGCAGATCCCAAGGCATATTACATTAGTATGAATGAAAGTCCCCCAGAAAAAAAAACCTGCATCTTCAAACCAAATCTTCTGCAAGGCTGATCAAGTGATTAGAACTTCAATGACTGTGGAGAGTTTGGAATGTACAGAGCCTAAACCCTAACTTTCCTCAACCAAAAGGCTGAGTGTCATCAGACAGCATCTGAGGTCTATAGCTCAGGTTCTCTTTTGTTGTAACTGCCTACTTCATGTGTCCACCAATGTATTTGAAAAATGCCTTGATTTATGACTTTCTTTGTTCTGTTACTATAAAAACTTCATAAAACTGCTTCCATGTTGGAACACAGAACTTGGGGTAACCTGAATATTTGTTTCCAGGTCATGGTCACTTCTATTTGGCTCCAGAATAAACTATCTCTTATCCCATTTGAGGTGAGAGTTGTGCTTTTTTTTTTTTTCAAATTCCTTTTTTTATTTTCTATTTTTTTTTAATTAGAAGAAGCATTTCATTACAACAGCATTAACCTATTCAATAACATTTTTCTGAGCTAGGGTACATCTCTTTCAAAATTGGCTGTACATTTTTAGGTTTACAGAGGAATTATTACGCTTGTACAATCTTTTACTGATTATAAACTCTACAAGACATAAAATTAAATGAGGTTTTAATGTTTAGAAAAGATCTCCACTTCGTTGTTAAAATACAGTTTCATACAGAAAAATTCATTTTAAGGCAACTGACATTGAGACGTTTTCACATGCATTTCTAATCTCTATATATATGACTATTACTGGTCACAGTCACTTACTTTCTGAGTTCCGTGGCATCTGAGTATGAATATAAACTCGTCAGATAAACAGCCTTCTTCTCCCTCTAGAGCCTCCATACTCTGTCATCCCTGCCAATGTCCACTGTGTTGTCAGGACCCCCATCTATTGCCCCCATCTGTCCTTCTGATAAATCTAGTCAGCCAGAGGTCCCTGTTCCAGGAGGATCAGCTGTTCCTCATCTACAGCAATCCATTGTCAGTATTCCTTTGGATAGAATTGGGG
>NW_008360316.1:3513007-3571249 GCF_000622305.1 Nannospalax galili | reverse complement strand
TTTATGAAGTTGGGTGCACCAGAGTTTGGTGAATATATGTTCATGATTGTAATATCTTCTTGATTGATTGTTCCTTTGATCAAAATGAAATTGCCCTCTTTGTCTTTTCTGATTAGTTTCAGTTTAAAATCTAATTTGTCAGATATTAGGATTGCTACGCCTGCTTTTTTCTTAGTGCCATTTGCTTGGTATTTTTTTTCCATCCTTTCACTTTGAGATGATGGGTTTTGTTTCTTAATCCATTCATATAGTCTGTGTCTTTTGACTGGGGAGTTCAGTCCATTAATGTTTAAAGTTATTAATGAAAGATGAGTATTGAATCCGGTCATTTTTTTTTGTTTATATTCTTGCTATAGCTGTACTTTTACACTGTTATACCCTCATTGGAATTCTTTCTGCAACCCCTTGGGTATAGTCATTCCTTTCTTCAGCTCTTTGTATTGCTCCCAGAACTCTCTGAAGGGCTGGTTTTGTGGACAAGAATTCCTTCAGCCTATTTATGTCATGGAAGATCCCCTTCAACTATAATAGACATTTTGGCTGGATATAGTAATCTGGGTTGGTATCTGTGGTGATTTAACACTGGGAATACTTTGGTCCAGGCTCTTCTGGCTTTCATAGTTTGCATTGTGAAAAAAACCAAATACCAATTGTTATCAGGAAAGTAAGATCAGAGATGATTTTTCTTTTGTTTTTGTAGTTGTTTGTTTGTGGTGCTGGTAAGGAGCCCAAGATCTTGGGTGACTAGGAAGGCTCACCACTCTACCATGGAGCTACCACTGAGCTACACTCCTAGCCTTCGATATTTTGAGGCAGGGTTTCACTACGTAGCTTCCCTTCTACCTTGCTCTCCTCAAGCACTGGGGTTACAGGTGTGCTGCACCACAGCTGGCTGGCTTTTTAAAAATTATTATTTTTATGTGTATGAGTATTTTTCCTGCATGTGTGTAAGCACACCAAAGGCATGCAATACCTGCAGAGGCAGAAGAGGGAATCAGATCCCCTGGAACTGGAGTTATAGATGGTTCTTAGCTGCCATTGTGGGTGCTGGGATCTGAACCCAGGTCCTCTGTAAGAGCAGCCAGTGCTCTTAACCACTGACCCACCTCTCCAGCCCTTGATTTTTCTTATATTTTAAATCTTCCTATAAAGATTTTTAGGCAGAAGAAAAGATAAATCCAGCTGGCAACTTAAAGAAGCAGGTCACTCACTACCTGGAGAGTCTGCGATCTTCAGTTTCTCTCCATTCACCAGATGGGTCAATCTGCTCACACCCAGTGCACTTTGAAAATGCATGAGAGAAAATCACTTCAAGATAAATTACCATTTGGGGGGGTGGTTAGGAAAACCCATCTGTGTAAAAATAATGTAAGTAGGATTTTATGCTCGTTTAATCTTTATTTCCTTGTTCATTAAACCAGAAAAAGGCAGTAGTGTTCAGGACTACTTAGGTCAGCCAAGCAACATTTCTAGTTTGACTCATTTTCTTCTTTAATTTTTTTTTCAAGAATCTATTATAACCTGTCAATTTTAAAAAACTATGAAACCAGTCTGTGTATAAACAGAGTCTAGGCAGAACTACTGTTCTGCATGTAGGGGATAAAGAGCACTTAAAATTCCCCCAACTGCTAGGACAGGTAGCTTCCTTAAGAACAAAAGAAAAAAATGACTTTTCTAATGAAACAAAGCAGCAGAAGGTCCCAAGATGTGACAAAAATGAAGTGGAAAAACACTCCAGCACAGAAGGTTCATCAACGCAAGAGCTTAAAAGTCCTATTCATTCAAAGCCACCGAATGGCTTAGATCCCCAAATACTCCTAAAGAACCAGTCACTCCTCACAGTTCTTGTTAGCTGAACATGTGAGATACAATAACCACTTTAGTCACTGTCAGCACAGTGGCGTAATTTACATATGATTTACATACAATCTTTCAGCAGGCAGATTACCATTTACATGTCTAATCTTGTTTTTGAAAAGGGGATCCATCCACAAGTGAATTCGATGTGTCAGACTTCGGTTTCTGCTCCTGTCTCCAATCTCTGGGTATTAGCAAGCTCATAAACTGTCCTTTTCATTTGTATATTAACACTCTGATCAGGAAAGCAAAGTGAGGTGTAGCAGTCTTTGATCTTTGCAATGGTCAGAGAATAGAGTTGAGCTTATTTCTAGTAGAAAATGCCAATGTTATGCAATTACAAGCCACATTATTTACAGAAGAGAAACATGTCCTGCCATAAATTAGCTTCAAAGTAGAATTTTCTAATGAATCTAATTTATTTGATGAGCTTATCTAACCCCAAATATTCCTGCTGTAATCACCTATTGATTTACTCATTGATTTACTTAATTTGTACCCCACAAACTGTTCTAGGAAGCGCACACATACAATGCTAGCTGATAGCAAGAAACTTTTTTTTTCATTGTAAATAAGAACTTTATTTAAACAATAAGACCCTTGACTGGAAGGGAAAATGACCTAGGATTCTTTCTTTTTTAAGAACAACTTACCACTACTTGAAGACAGATTGCCTTACATGTAGCAACACATACAACAAAGTTAAAAAATTGTCCTTGGTTTTACAATGATAAATGGAAAACATTAAAATTCTCTAATTGAACAAGACATACAAGTACTTTTAGATTCTTGCATTTTTTTCCTGTTAAAACACCCAGAGCAAAATAACTTACTGGAATATAAAGATAGGTGCTAAGGGGTTGGAGAGATGGCTCAGAAGTCAAGAGCACTATCTGCCTTTGCAAAGGATCTGGGTTGGGTTCTCAGCACATGTATAATGGATCACAACTGCCTGTAACTCCAGTTCCAGGGGATCCAATGCTGTCTTCAGGCTTCTGTGGGCACTGCAGGCACATGGTCCTATGCTCACATATATATGCAGGCAAAGCACCAATACACATAATTTTTTTAAAACTTAAAAATGAAAACGGGCTGGAGAGATGGCTCAGTGGTTAAGAATACTGGTTGCTCTTGCAGAAGACCTGGGTTAGAATCCCAGCACCCACATGGCAGCTAACAACTGTCTGTAACTCCAGTCCCAGGGGATCCGACAGACTCTTCTGACTTCCGTGGGCATTGCACGACACGGATGCACTTATTTACATTCAGGCAATACACACACACACATAAAATAAAACTAATAAATAAAATTTAAAAACAAAATAAAAAATAGGCATGGTGGTTCAAGCCTTTAATCCCAGCACTTGGGAGGCAGAAGCAGGTGGATCTCTGTGAGATAAAGGCCAGTGTGGTGTCCATAGTGAGTTCTAGGTCATCTGAGGCTACAGGGAGACTCTGTTTCAAAATAAAACAAAGCAAAACAAAGCCAGTGAAATGAGCATGCCACTAATGAGAAAGGGGTTATTTTCACAAAACCAGTACTTTTCTCCATACCATCTCCATTTGATGTCAACTAAAACATAATATTGGCTATTTAGTTTTTTAAAAGTCACACTATTCTTGTGCATAGAAACTGGTTACTTCATGTCCAATAAAGGAATAGAGATGTGGAAAATGAAAGAATAGAGAAAACTGCACTGTAATAGTCAGGGTGGGGTGGAGTCAAGTGCAGCTTTCTAATTCAGAATGGATTCTTGGTCTGTGGCAAAATACTGGAGTACAGTAGCAGCCTGCTTTTTCAGAAGATACCTCCTGTCTGCTGCTGGAACTCATCAATTGTATCTTCATCCTCCATTTCCAACTGTGAAGATGTATCTGTTTCATTATTCAGCTGCCCATCAAATAAGAATCTGACCTGCCTCATTGACAAACGCTGTCAATCAAAATAGGTTTTCACTAGTTTTCTAAGGGCTGTATGCCTCTTAATCTTAAACTGCACCACAGAAGCATCCTGCCTGCCACCTTCAGATTAATATGATTGTGGTTCTCAGTATTTATTCCTTCCTTGGGTTTTGTTGTTGTTGATGATGATGATGGTTATGGTGAGCACTGGAGTCTCCTCAGCTGTCGTGTCACAACAGAGGTACCAGGTCCACTGAAGGAGCTCACAAGCAATACCAGAAATGGCAGGGGAAGGAGGCAGCAGCAGTGGACAAGGCAGAGGGCACACACACATTGCTAGGCAAGTACTTTTAAGGGAAATCCCTTGTATTTTTAGGGAGTAAAGAGAAACAGCTGCTTCTGCAGATGACTGCCAATGCTCCTACAAAGTCGCACGTGTGTGTGTGTGTGTGTGTGTGTGTGTGTGTGTGTATGTGTGTGTGTGTGTGTGGTGTTTCAAATAAGAGAAACTGTCAAGAGTGAGCTATGTTAGCAACATAGACAAACACATCTGTATCTTTCCACAATGCTGGAACTGGCGAGTTCACAAGCTGCTTAGATTTTCTTTTCAGCTTTCACTCACCAGGTATCTTTGATTTTTCTTAGCATGTGCAGCAACTGACAGACACAGGTTCTTTTACACTATTCCCAAATGCTAATACTAACTCCCAGATCACAGACTGTACTTTATATGGTACATAGATTCAGAACAACTAAGAAGGGGTTAAGCAGCTGCAGAACTCAAAGGGGTCTCACTGATACAGTAGGTTGACATATAGCATATCCCTGCATTGGACTGTGATGCAGCAGACTGAAATCAACAAACAGATTGGAAGCATGTTGCTCATAAGGATAAGTCTCAAAAAAACCTGAATTGGAATGTGATATGTATAAAGTAACTCCATTGATGCAAAAATTTAAATCTCAATGCCATTTATTGTCAAAAAACTCAATTACTGGCTTATCATCCCTCCAGGTTCAATTATTAAAGGAAAAAATTGCAACCATTCTAGTTCTGTAGATCTTAATGGCTTTGATTTGTGATACTTGAGCTACACAGGACTCAGAACCCAAACAGGGTTGGAGAGCTACAGCCTACTCCATGGTTTGAAAGCAGTTATCAACAGAAATAAGAAAAAAGAAACCACTTACAGCTCAACTGTTGCCTTATTTGAATTCCATTTAAATATTTGCTTGCCTGGAGTTGACTAAGGCTGGGTTTCTGTGATGGGCTGAGAGTTAGCTATTTGTTACAAGAAGTTACCCCTAAATCAGATTGTTGATGAATTTTCATCCAAGTTGGGTTATAGTTCAAGTGAGGGTTTGAATACAGAAACACCCTCAGGCCAGATTCTGTTAGATTGAACAAAATAATGTTCATATACATATATACTTACATATGAATGAAAAGGATGCACAGCTTCAAGATAGGGACTCTCTTGGGGGTAGCAAAGACACAGTGACCGTGACACTGAACTCTAGATGGATAAGCAGGGCACTAGATCTGTAAAACTTTCCTTAAACAGGACTTGGAAACAAATGTGTTAGACCAATGAACATTTTAATCTTGATTACTGAAGCTATATGTTGCGGGGGTCTCTCCCTCTCTTCGCGGGTCATTGGCCACCGGTCCACGAGGGCAGGGGGAGCAGAATCTACGAACGGGGTCAGGACAGCCAGTGAGCACTGACGGAAGAAAGCCCTTCTGGGGAGGCAGGCTCCATGACGCAGTGAAACAGATTCAGTGAAACAGCTCCAGACTCAGTGAAACAGCTCCATTTATTCAGTGGGAGAACTAGAGAACTTACAGTGTGGAGGCAGTAGCCAAAGCCTCAGCTGATAGGTGCTCATAGTATGCTTTATTTACATGTGGCAGTGGGCTCCTATCGTCCAACTATGGGGCAATGCCTGATTATCATACAGAAAAAGCCTGGGGGTAGTTTTTACTCCAGGTAACTATGCCAAAGGTCATGTTCCAAATAAAGTCAGGCATCCGTGCTTGGTGGCACTTTCCAGGTAAGCCAGGAAGAGAGCAGGAGGCCCCCTGCTGAAAAGGGGAGTCCTTCCATTTGGCACCGAGCCCCTTAAGGCTAACTGGACATGGAGAACTACAACCCTAACAGCAGGGTTTCCCAACAATATGTCTGGTATATTCTTCTCTGAACAAGGTACAGCCCTCTCTGAAAGATTATTCTTCGGGCCACATGGACAAGAGTTGCCCTGAGAAATGTGTAAGAATTATTATGTAATGCATGCAAATACTCAGCTCACAGAAGGTAGGCCAATCTGCTACTTTTTGGTTACTGAAATACATAATTAACTCCATCTCTACACTCAAAGGACATGCTCCCAGCTGCTGTTCCTGGGAATTACTGGCTTATTGTCTCTCCAGGCTCAAGTCTTCCTCTAACCCAACTGCAGATTTGTAGGAAGATTTCATCACTGTAGACAGTGAACAACAAAAATTGGGAGCAGGGTGGGGAGATCAGTATCCAAGAGAAATCACCACCGTTATTAAGAATTTCCTACAGGGAGCAATCTAAAAGCAGATTTTGTGCAAATCATGTGCCAATTCCCTACAGCCCACCTACTTTAAAGCCTGGTTCTGTTCAATGCAATTAACACAACATAACAAATCCAAGTAGACTCGGACTAGCACCCACTCACTACAAGGTCCCTGCCCTGACAGGAGTACCTCCTGAGTATCCAAACCACATTGTCATGTTTTTCCCAGGGTCAATTTGCCCACCTGAGAAGCTGCAGACCACGTCTGACTCTGTTTCTTGATTATAACTTCCACATGTTCTGTGCATGCTTCAGAAAAGTGTCTGTGGAATCTCCTGCTAGTCAGTGTGTGGACTCCATCCCAACTAGACCTTCTAGCAGCGTGTGTACCTGTACTAACAGTTCAGCACCCACCCCTCACACTCCAGGACTGGCTACAAGTCCTTTTAAAAATAAAAATAAGGGACTGGAGAGGTGGCTCAGCAGTTAAAAACGCTAGCTGCTCTTGCAGAGGACCTGGGTTTGGTTCCCAGCACCCACATGTTAACTAACTTAACTCCACTTCCAGGAGATCTGATGCCCTCTTCTGGCCTACACGGGCATTGCAGGACACAGGAGCACATACATGCAGGCAAAAAGCTCATACACATAAAATAAAAATAAACAATTTTAAAAATAAATAAAATTTTAAACTCCTCAAAAATGTGCTGATTAACAAATGTGTGTTTGTGCTATTAATCCCAATGTCTTCCTTGGAGTCATCTAGTCATATTTAACTGTCTCCTCTTCTTCTACTTCTCCATGGGGCCTTTTCAAACTCTTAAGTCCTCTAAGGACCCCCCTTGTTCTGGTGATCTGGTAGCTCACATTATCCCTGTTGCCTATACTACATCTTCTTTTGGCTTCTAGGAAACATGGATTAGGAGTGGCCCCAGCGTGGAGTGGAGGGATGGAACCTGTGACCAGGTCTCACTTTCACACCAAGTCACAAAGATTGGATCAAAGACATGTCCCAAGGGCTAGCCAGTCAGAATAATTCAAGTTCCTGGCCAAGTGACAGATTCAAGCATGAGCTTAGCACCCATGTCCATGCATTCCAGGTCAACACCACAATTTAGACCTGACCCAGAAGAGGAGATACCCCCTGTTTCTAATTGTAATGCAGTAGTAGTCTCTCCTCATCCACGTTCAAGGGTAGTCTACAGATGCCTGAAAGTACAAATAGTACTGGACCGTGTATAAGCTACGGCTTTTCTTTTGCAAACATACTTATAATCAAGTCTAATTTAAAATTTAAGTGGGGCATGGTGGTGCATGCAATCCCAGTACTCCAGGAAGCTGAGGCAGAAGGATTGCCACCAGTTTGAGACCATCCTGGGCTATGTAAGTGAGATCCTGTCTCAACTCCTCCCCAAAATAAGTAAGTAAATAAAATGTAAGCACCATAAAGTATTCACAAAAACTAATAATAATCATAACAATATAATAACATTTAATTAAAAGTTGTGGATTATTTATTTCTGGAATGTTTCATTTGTTATTTTCAGATCATAGTTGGCCGTGAATAAACTGAAACTAGAAAGTTTCAGTACTTGATCCTCAGAGGTGGAGTTGGTAGTGCCTAGAGACTGAGCAGTGGGCCTGAAAACCAGAGGCGCTGGAACAGAGGGGAGAACACATTCAGAGGGCACTGCTGAACCTGAGGCAGCCCTGCCTGAAACTAGCCCCGGCCCTGGACTTCCTAGGAACCAGCGACTCCATTCTAGCCGGTCTGAGTGTCTGAGCATCTTTGTATCCTGCCTTTGGGAGGTTTGCCCAGCACCTCCCACCCCATTCTTCACAGCAACCTAGGTAGTGCTTCTCTTCTCCAGGCTGTACACGCTCCAGGCCCACTCTCAGCAGGTGGCCTGCCTCCCTTTCCACAGGGAAGAGCGAAATCCCCAGGCAGGAAGCCCCAAACTGCTTTTCCACCCACCCGCACCCTCCGCATCACTGAGCTATCATAAAAGGCATGCTTTCCTCCTGACCAAAGAGACCCTGCTCCTGCTTTGACCCTGTGTGCTTGCCCTTCTCTTGAACTTAGCCATGTCAGTCACTCCCTCTTCCTTTAACTGAGGTCATCCCTGGTCAGTGATACCTTTATCTTCAACATATGAACTCAAAGGAGGGAGGAAAGGAAGGAAGGAAGACAAAAAAGGAAGGGTGGGAGAGAGGCAGGAAAAATTTTCCTTTTCCACAAATTGGCCTACCACTCTTTTCTTTCCTTAGCTCTGCATGTCTGTTCAAAAATATTCCATGCCCGTACTTTCTCATCATCCACTTGCTGCTCAGCCTGCTGCAATTAGGATTCTACCCCTCCATTTCTGAAATCTGCCAAGTGCAGTAGCCTACTTTCCTCCTCTTTCGCAGTCGGCTCTGCTGATTTATTCTCCTCAAAATGGCTTGGCAGGCAGCCCCTCACGGATCTTACTGCTCCGGTTTAGTGGCTCTTCCCATTTTCCCTCCCTCAAGTCACTGATGCGTAGCCTTTTTGGATTACAAAGACTGTTGACATGTTGGCAAAGTCTAAGGATGGTTTCCTAGAAACAAGCACTTTGTATGGTGCTAGCCCAGGTCCTCAGGAACAGACTGCAGCATCCACTCCAGTTGTCAGATTTGAAAAGGTTGTCCTCAGAGGATAGACAGTTTGTATACTACTGGGCAGAGTGGAACTTTCAGGAACTCAGCCCACAAAACAGAACTGGCCTTCTTCTGCCCAGTGAGAAAACTTCCAAATCAGAAGCCACCACCCAGCTGCTGACAGAGAAATGCTGTCTTTCCCAGGATCTGTGCCAGAAAATCTCACATCAACCCTACATATGAGAGGTTTCCTGTCTTTGTGACCTCATCTACCTGAAACAACCTTAAATCTCATTCAGAGGTGTTGCTTCAAAAGACCATAGAGTGCGGATTCCACTTTCTAACTTCTTGTGCCTCAATGAGTGTGTTAAATTTCCTGTCATACCCAACTCATGGAAGGAATGATTTGTTTTGGTTCATGGTTTCAGAGAGTTTCTTCAATCCATCATGGAAGAGTAACTCAGATCATAGTTTGTGTGGTGAAGGCTGTTCACATCATGGTAGACCAGAAAGCAGAGAACAAGACAGGAAGTGAGCAGGGAAGACATACCAAGAACCTTCCCCAAAGTGACCTATTTCCTCTAACTAAGCCCCACTTCACAAGGTTTTCAGAACATCCTAAAATAGTGCCATCAACTAGAGATCAAACGTCAAAACAAGATCCTAGGGTAGGAAACACATTTCTAATTTAAACATACCACTTCTGTACCCTATAAGAGGTTGCAAAAAATCGATTGGATGCATAACCACGTTTCTTGTCTGAATTACATTTCTGTTTCTGTAATAAAAAATATTCTGACAAAAGAAACTTAAGGGAGAAAGGGTTTATTTTGGTTACAGTTCCAAGGTACTGTCCATCGTGTGGTAGGGGGAAGCATGACAGCATGCCATGGTCACATGGCATCCACAGTCAGGAAGCAGAAGCTGGTGAACACTTTGCTCAGCTGGCTTTCTCCTTTGTATGTAGTCCAGGACCCAAGCCTAGGGAATGGTGCTGCCACTTTTAGGGTGAGTCTTTGTGTTAGTTACTTTTGTGAGGAGTATTAGGGGAAAGGGCCCCATGTTTGCTGGGGTTGCTGTGCTGGTATGAATATAACCGGGAATTGCCCTCAACCATCTAGTCTCTGCAGAGAGAGCCTGCCAAGGAGACAAAAGAGGGGAGCAGCAGTAGGAAGGGAAAAGAGACCCTGGGAGCAAAGTCCCTTGCCCATGCTTTTTGATGCAGCTTCTTAAAGCTGACTCCATTCTTGAACTTTTTGACTGTCTGAACCAATGAATAACTCTCCTATTGAAAGTGATCAGAAAGCTTGTAAAAAAAATAATAATAATAATCTTTCCTAAAGCACTTGGGAGCATTTTTAAAATAAGTTCCCTAAACTTTGGTCTATGAATTTTGTTTTTCAAGTGTGATGGTTACTGTTGATTGTTAACTTGACAGGATCTGGAATCACCTAGTTTCTCAAGTGGACCAGGTTAGTCCCTCAATGGAGCCTCCTGATGCAATTAAGGCACATGGTAAAGGTGTCTGAGCTGCTGCAGTCTCCTGTTTACAGTAAGCTTTATTTTTTAGGGGCAGAAGGTACACACTAAAACAAAATAAAAGTTAGTATAGCAAACACACAAATCAGGAACAGTAGTTATTATCATTGCCCAGGAGCTTCTGCTGTGCAAAATGCGTGTGCTGTCCTTGTGTGGACCAGCAGTGTGGGAGGTCTGTGTAGACCAGTGTCACAAGTTCCTGAGTCATGCATTGTGCCACAGTGTTCTCATGGCTATGATAACAGAAAAATTTCAGTTTGGTTATGATCTCTTGAGTCCACTGTCACATATTTGGTCATTGTTGATTTTTTTTAAAAAAATATGACATAGTCTTATGGTTGGACTGTGTTTTAGCCAACAACATTACATATTCTTTAAACTGTATCGTGTAATTATGTCAAGAAGATACAAGCCAGGTGTGGTGGCTCACACATATACCCCAGCACTTTCAAGGCTGAGGCAAGAGGATTATGATGAGTTTGAAGCCATCCGGGACCACAGAGTAAGATTCTGTCTCGAAACCAAACCAAACCAAACCAAATCCCCAAAAGAAGAAGATATAAAGTGTCAGGGGAAATGTTTAATAGGAACTGTCTATAAAACTTTCTGTTAAATCTGTGCACACTTTGCTGGCTGCCCTGGCAAGGCTGACCTCTCTGTTTTTATGGTTCAATTGGCTACATTCTTCTCTAACATTTCACAGAGTTAGAACCATCAAGGAAAAACATTTTCACACAAATGGTGATAAAAAAAATTGAAGACCACTTTGCAAACCTTTCAAACATTTATAACTGTTGAAATTAGGTTTAAAGAGTATTACGGCACTTCCTCTTCTTTCTTGATGGAAGTTCTTAAAATGAGGGCAAATGGGTTTTGAATTCAGTTGGACTCTTTGAGAACAAGCTTTTGCAATGGAGATGCTCTCCTCTGCCCTTCCCAGATGTCTCAGAGCAACAGCCCATACACCGGAAACAGAATGAGATACCTTCATATGAAGTCAGAGACTGGGCAAGGTCACCTTGTCCCCCACAACCCAGCCAAGCCCTCTGCCACCCCCATGCTGGCTCTGAAGACCTGCTCCTTAGATGTTTCTAATTTGACTCCACCAGCAGCCCCACTTCCCTGTCCCTCCTGGCCACCAGGAGGCCAAAGGAGATTTTCAAGTGCTGCGTCACCCTGCTTGCCCTTCCTAGCCCAATAGGCAGCAAGGGTATTCCATTCCTAGCTCTCCAAGTAGCCCCAGGTGTTCCCTTCCCAGTCCTGCAGATAGTCTCAGGTATTTCTCTGTGATACTCCAGCCCCTAGGTACCTTGCTGATCCCCCTTTCTGCAAATTTCTCACTCCAGGCCCTGTCAGCTGTTGAAGTGCTGAGAGGATCAGTTCCTAGAAGCACGCCTTTGAGGAACAGTCAGTTAAAGCTCTAAATAAGGAATGGAAAACAATACTTTAAAGGTTCCTAAAGACCCAGCCTGCAACATAACCAGGAGTCAAATGCAGCTGGTAGAGCAATTGGGCATGCAAGCCATGGGAAACTCCTATTTTATTAATTTGTGGATGATATGATAAAGAAAAGTGTTTCCTATGGCTCTGATAAAATTAAGCCTTTGAGTATCTCTAAAATACAGGAATCCAACCTTGACATTAGAAATATCACTTCTGACCAACTGGCTTCAAATTCAGGGATTCCCATGATCCTCTGAGTTTAAAACTTCACTAGAATGACTTGAGAAGAGAGTCGCATACATCTGACGACTCCATTTCTTTTGAAGGACACAGGTCAGGACCACCTAAATGAACAGGCACCCAGGACCCGTTCTGAAAGAGTCCTGGATGCTCTCATGGAATACAGGCACATAACATCGGGACACTGTGTACCTCCCAGCAGAGAAGTTCAGCTGAGGAACCTCAGTCCAAAGATTTTTTTTTGGGGGGGGGGGTTTCATTGCGCAGGCTGAGTGGATTCAATCACCAACCATGTGTTTTGTGTTAATCCGCTTTCCATTACTATAACAAGGACTAATTAAGATAAATCAGCTAATTAAGAAAAAAGCTTTATTCCAGTATATTATGTTAGGATTCAGTCTATGGTCAGTTTTCCCCACTGCTCTTGGGCCTGTTGGGAGGCAGCTCATCTTGGTAGGAGCACATGGTTGAGGAAGCTGCAAAGAGACAGAGGAGGGTCCCCATCCTAATAGCACCCCCCTAAGGTATGCCTCTAGAGTCCTCGTTTCTTCCCACTGCCCCCCCATTAAAGATTCCACCACCTCCAAATAGCAACACAGTATAGGGCCCCACTTGGGCCTTTGGGGGACTTGGAACTCAGTCTGAACCGTCTTCCCTTTTCTGGAATTTCAAGGTCAGGAGGTCAAGCTGGTAACACTGGGCTCAAAGCCCAACCCTCTAATCATACAGCAAGCCTTTCCTGTGGGACCATGTGGTCTCAGGACCCATCAGGAACCACATAGAAGTTCCAAAAATTACAGAGACTCTCTCAGCAAGTAGGAACAAAGACCAGATAGATACTTTATTATACAACAATCCCTAAGTTTATCAGCACAAGACAGCAATGGCAGGGGGAAGGTAGATTAAAACAGTAATGCTAATACAAAACAAAATGATGGATTAAAAGGTGCCGCAATAGACCTTTCCTTGTCATTTAAAGGTCTACAGGCTGGTAAATGTCAGAAAACCAGCATGCTCTTGAACAAAATATTGGGTTTGTACTCACAGGTCAATAGGACTGTCCACTTACAGAAAAACAGAAATCTACCTGGGCCCATGGAAAGCCACAGATACTCATACATTGGGCCTGTGGCATATCTGCAAGGCTGAGAAAACAAGCTGTGACATCAGGCTTCTGAAATTCAGTCCCACAGGCCAAGGAAGGAGTTGGAAGCTTGTTAAAAATACATTACCATCTGGAAAGATGCACACAGCATGGATGTATGAGGAACTGGGGTCTTCTGAGAAGCGCTGAGGTGCTAGCCACTGGCAGAGGACCCTGACGAGATCATCACTACGTGCTTGCCTGACAGCTTGGGAAGGCAAGGTGTCCAGCATGCAAACCATTGGATTTAAACTGGGATGCTTGCAGTCTAACCCTATGCACACCTCATCTTCAGTTCATGTCATAAGAAGTGCAGAATTCAATACAAGAGGGAAAACACAATTCCCCTGAAGGGAGAAGACCTGGATAGCAGCGCTCTAACTAGTCTTCAAATATTAATTACTTCCAAATGTCTGACCTCTTAGTATCTGCACATAACTCTCTTTTTCCACAAAAAGTTTCACTTCCCAGTTAAGTAAGGAAGACTATTATCCTTAAAACATTTAACAAATGTGGCTGGGAAGAGAGCCCAATCAATAATGTGCTTGCTTAAAAATATGAGAACCAGGGCTGGAGAGATGGCTCAGAGGTTAAGAGCACTGGCTGCTCTTGCAGCGGACCAGGGTTTGATTCCCAGCACCCACATGGAAGCTAACAACCATCCTAACTCCAGTCCCAGTGGATCTGACACCCTCTTCTGACCTTCACAGGCATTGCAAGACACAGGTGCACTTACATACACGCAGGTAATACACTCATACACATATAATAAAAATAATAAATAAAATACAAAAAATATTTTTAAAAATGTATATGGGCCCTAGTTCAATCTCAAGAACCCACATTTAATAGCATCGCTAGGGATTGAAAAGTGAATAAAATATGCCCAGACCGTGCAGAGCTCTCAGTTTTTAACAGGGGCTGACTTCTCATGGAATAATTAGTGAAAAATGGACCTATAACTGTGGAGTGTGGGCAAGGTCAGAAATCTGACCAAACTTACTTTGAAAACAGTGT
Source organism: Nannospalax galili (assembly GCF_000622305.1). NCBI lineage: Eukaryota > Metazoa > Chordata > Mammalia > Rodentia > Spalacidae > Nannospalax > Nannospalax galili. The sequence goes on along the minus strand of NW_008360316.1, from coordinate 3,556,944 downwards.
TAGCTTCACCTTCAGGAGGTTGTGGGCTCAATCCTCCCTCAGCACTAAAAACCAAAGAACAGAACATTAGCTACATGTTCAAATATACCCCACATGTTTTCCTCCAGTCTCCAGACACCTTCTCAGAACCCCTCAATTTAAAGCAAAGAGTCCAATTGTTAATATGAAAAAGGCAAAAATACAAGTTTCCAAAAAGGCTGGAAACGCATAAGAAACAGTGTATTTTTTTTAATTTAAAATTTATTATTATTATTTTTTGGCCTTTTTGAGACACGGTCTCCCTGTAGCCCCAGCTGTCCTGGAACTCACTATGTAGACCAGGCTGGCCTTGAACTCACAGAGATCCGCCTGCCTCTGCCTCCCAAGTGCTGGGACTACAGGCGTGCGCCACCACACCCGGCTGGGTGCATCTTTTAATCAGTGGAATCTTACAATTATAACTGACAGCATCTTTCCCTTTGTTGTGGTATGTGAAAGAAGATATACTATAACATTTTAAATTTAGATGAAATATGAGCAATTGCTTAAAATATTGTTACAAAGCATTTAAAGTGTAAAGAAATTCACTGTCCTGAGAGCTTGTGGGTTTCAGAAGAGGAGCAATTTCTTAAAATATTGTCACAAAGCATTTAAAATATAAAGAAATTCACTGTCCTGAGAGCTAGTGGGTTTCAGAAGAGGAAAGAGATAAGGTGGCAAATTTATGGGGTTGCCAAGGGGACATAAGCACTGCCTCTAGATGTGTGCATCTACTGCCTTGAAGACACCAAAAGTCTCTCCTTCAGTCTCCAAGAGATGAATTATAGCAGGTTTTTAACAGTAAGCCTTCTTTACATTCCTAGAATTAGCCCAACCTGAACATGATAAAGTGTTAGTTTTATAGACTATTTGATTCCATGTTCCCTTTTCTTTTCTTTTTTCTTTTAATATTGTGCGCACATGTGTGAGCCTGCATGCGTGTGCACGCAGATGCCACAGATGTCACATGTCAACCTTGGGTGCTGGTCCTTGCCTTTCACTTTGAGTCTCTTGTTCACCGTTCCATATACCAGGTTGGCTGACTTTCCTGCTTCCAGGGAGTATCCTGTCTTTACCTCGCATTCACCATAGAAACACTGGGGTTACAGACATGTATTATCACAGCTGACTTTATATGCATTCTTGGGGCTCCAAATTTGGGTGCTCCTTCTTGCACAGCAAGTACTTTACCCACTGAGCCATCTCCTCAGCCCTCCGTTGCTTTTTTTCTGATAGCTTATGCAGAAATACTGGGTTCTATGCTAGAGCTAGGTGTATAACCAACCGCCTTTGCTCCCTAAGCTCAGATGGCATTGAACAATGCTTCTTTTTTCCATTCTCTTAAGGAAATGAGGTTAGACTGGAGTTTCATGATTATTAAAAGTTTAGTGTAATGTTGGTTCTGCCCCCTGGACGTACCATTTCATTTTGGTTGTTTGAGAGAGTCTAACCACCAGTGAGCTGTCTCCAACCACCAGCCCTCCAGGCCATCTGTTTCTGCTCTGGTCTTTTTGCTAAGTATGAACACATGTGTGGGAAGGTCCACATTTAGAACTTTTTATCTGTTTATTTTAAAATCCACAGGCATAACTATTATGACTATCTTTCCTTATACTTTTCTCTCAGCCATAACCATCTCATTCTGAATCTTGTATCTTTCCTATTTGTTTCTTAATCAGTATGGGTAGATGTTTTACAGAAGAACTGATTTTTGTCTCTGTTGACTACTTTCTGGAATCTTTGCTGTGTTTTATAACTCTCAGCTGATATTCATGGTGCTTCTTGTTTAAAACTCTTTTGTGCTTATTCTGTGACTCTTTTTCTGGCTGGTTTACTGGGCTGGTCTTGGACTTCTGATCCTCCTACCTCAGCCTCCTGAGTGTGGGGTGACAGGTGTGAGCCAACGATACCCAACCTGAATCCATCTTCTGTGTGCTCTGAGCAACACACTTGTACATACTCCTGCCTCCTGGTCAATTCGCCCCAAAGCTCTCACAGAGAAGATGCTGGCTATATGCTTAAACCTCCAGAACTGTGAGCTAAATAAACTTCTTTTGGTTATAAAGTACTCAGCCTCAAATATTTTAATAAAACAACAGAAACAAGACTGATACATCGACATTGTTTGCCATTCTCCTATTTTAAATACTTTAGGGAAGTTCTCTTAGCATCTCTGAACTTTAGCGTTCTCACTGCCTCACTGTTTGAAGGGAGATGAAGCTACATTATCTCAAAGCGCCTTCCACATTACTTCTAGGGAAAGAGAAGAGGAAGGAAAAGAAAAGGCTGGGAGGAAAGAAGGAACAGAAGGGAGGAGAGACTTGTGAGCATTGTTTATGGCTCTCCTGTTGTACAGTTACTGTGACTAATCACATCCTCCTTTGAAATCACTTCTGCATCATGGTCTGCAAATATTTTCTTTGTCGTTTGAGAGAATTATAAGGATCTGTGTGTAAAGAAGGATATTTAAAGCCGGGCGTGGTGGTGCACGCCTTTAGTCCCAGCACTCAGGAGGCAGAGGCAAGACGGATCTCTGTGAGTTCAAGGCCAGCCTGGTCTACATATTGAGTTCCAGGACAGCTGGGGCTACAGGGAGACCCTGTCTCAAAATGACAAAAAAGAAAAAAAAAGTCTATTTAAGCTATTTAAGGGAGATGTACTTCCAAACAACTTATATGGTTCAATTCTTATCTTTCAAATACAAAATGCCACAAAAGTGCTGTCAGTCTAAGCCGTTTACATCCTTTAAAAGAGTGACTATCAAACCACCAACAGGCACAGTCGTACATATGCACATGATTTTTTTTATAGAGTCTCCAAATATTATCAATTTGAATCTACAAGATAGAGGAATTGAAAACCGATCACCAAACACAAAACAGCTCTTTGGAAAGATGCCTATGGCTATTACCTAAGAGTCACACACATTAGCCTACCTATCTGGGGATTATAGGCCTGGCGATTTCCCCAGGAAAAGGCTCAGGAGCCAGCTCAGAGTGAGAATAACAGGCTCGATTTTTGATTGTCAAAAGCAGTTGCCCAAAGACAACAATAATTTTCAGTTGTTTACAAAATATGAGAAGAGACATGTGCCTCTCATTGGTCTTCCCATCATACCTACACACAAAAATCACCCACCTCATATGAAAATCACATATCACACATGCAACTCACATAACATACATGATAATTTCATATCTCACATGAAAACCACACATCACACACCCAAACCACACAACAATACAAATCATAATCACTTATGACAATCTCATATCTCACATGCAAATCACACATCACACATGCACACATGTACACACATACATGTACACACATCACACACATGCATATCACATTGTCTTCACCATCATTAATCTATGTTCTAAAAATTTAAAAAGCTAGAAATAAACTTAATCCTGGAGAAATAACAACCAACAGAATTTGTTTTAACTCAAAGAGCAACAGGATTTATTGACCAAATTAAACACAGTAGTTAAAATGGCAGTATTGTATTTCCATTGTAAGATGGTGAACAAAGCAAGAAAAGTGCTGTCAGTCCAAGCTGCTTACATCCTTTAAACGGGGCTATCAAAACCAGCAACATGCACAGTCGTACATATGCACAAAGTGGAATTATATCAACAAATATACAAAATACCCAAAATAACAATATTTACAGGTTTAAAAATATAAACATTGATTTATCTATCCCATCAAACCATTGGAATGGTAAAGGAGCAGAGACCTATTGCCGTTTAGAATTGTTCTTTAAAGCAGATTTGGAAAACATAGAGTTCACTCTAGGAAACAAATTTTTGATGTTTTGGGGGAGTTTAACATTCTATTATAAAAATAATATCTATAAACCTACTAACAGTTTTCCTCCTGTGCACAAAAATAATGCAGCCAAAACTTGTCCTCAAAGACAAGCTTGACTGTCAGGAAATTTATAGAGAAATGGAGCTTCTCACTTGGCTTTTCTTTGTCACTGTTGTTGAACAACCTTCAGTTCCTTATATTACACTGAGCACCTGCAAATGAATCACACGGGTGACACCTGACACTCACGAGGGGCCTGGCAAGTCACTGGTGACAAATGAAAACCACAGGACTTTAACATCAAAGCCATTCTCCCATATATTCTTGATAAATTTACCACTATCAATCAGATCATCTGTGTTCAGCTAAATTTATCTTGGAAGCAATAAAAACATTCGATAGTTCTTTATTAGACATTTGAGAAGGTTCATTAATTCTGCTTGGCTACCAAGGCCATCCCCCAGCCCGCCAGTGACACGTACATGTGTTAGGTCACATACATTTTAGTATTTCTACTTTAGGTTATTAAATGACCCCAATCTGAAAATGTCTGAGAAAGTTTAATGTGTCTCAAAGAACCAAGAACCAAGGCTTCATGTATATTCTCACACAGAACAGAAACTTAATTATTAAACAATTTCAAAAAAATCCTCCAAGTTTTCAAGTCAGTCAGGTAAGGGCTAGCATTGAATTCTCCCATTGTGCCTCATCACAGTTGGCCTAAAATTCAGGGATAAAAGCTGACCAAAAGTAAGTAGTAAATATCATAGTAAAATAATCTTGTTAGTTGTGATAGTGATGTAATTTCAAGCTGATTTTCCCTGAATACTGAGGAAGGCATCTTACTAAGATTAGAGGGAAAGGAAGCAAGACAGCAGCCTGATGGATTCCCCAGTGAAATTGCATTGCTGAAATATTATTGGTAAAACAGCAATAAGATTAAATAATCTATATGTGCACCCTAAAATAACTGGGGGATATGTTGACTGACCCAAGTAAGTAAGAAAACACCTGCTTGCCCCTGAATCAACCTTTTAAACGTATACGTGATGTAGATTTTTTTTTAATTTATTATTTATTTTTTAATTTTATGTGTATGCGTGTATTGCCTGCATATAGGTAAGTGTACCCTTGTTGTGCAATGCCTGAGGAGGTCAGAAGAGGCTGTCGGGTCCCCTGGGACTGGTGTTACCGACAGCCATTAGCTGCCATGTGGGTGCTGGGATTCGAACCCAGGTCCTCTGCAAGAATAACCAGTGTTCCCAACTGCTGAGCCATCTTTCCAGCCCTGTAATGTAGATTTTTATGAAGGCTATCAATGGCTGTTTTAAAATAAAGTTCTGTTTTAAAAATAGTCATCATTTTAGTAATATCTGCCACTGTAAAAACTGAATTTGATTCTTATAGTTAAGAACTTAAAACAGTTTCTTACTTAAAACAAGTAATTCAAATAGTGAGCTTTATGGCTGAAGAAAGATCTCTAATAAAATATGAGCTATGCCTGGTGTGGTAGCACACGCCTTTAATCCCAGCACTCAGGAGGCAGAGGCAGGCAGATCTCTATGAGATCAAGGGCAGCCTGGTCTACATAATGAGTTCCAGGCCAACTGTGATTACATAATGAGACTTTGTCTAAAAAAATAAATTAGTAGTATTTTTAAAAACACAAAAAACAAAAACCTTGAGCTATGGAGTCAGATTTCTGACTCAAGTGCTGCCCCTGTCACTACATGGATGTCATTGGCTAAAATGACTTTAAACCTTTCCAAGCATCATTTTCTTGCTCTGGGGAATGGATCCAACACAAACCTTACATGTTTCTTATGAACAGAAAAGATAATTGTGTAAAACAAAACATGGAGCATTAGTCCCAAAACTATACAAAACACAGCCTATGTGAGTTACTGCAATTAACTATAAAATCACCTTCATGGTCATTGGCAATGGAATGCATTCAGTAACTGTCAGTTAAGTGAACAGAAGCCAGGATCTCAGAGCCACAGAAGGAAGGTAGGATGGATGGCTTGTGATGGAAGATACTTGCGTCTGGAGTTCAGAGTTGGACCAGGGCAAAGGGTAACTCAGCCAGTCTCATTTACACAGACACCAGACAAGTGATGCTGATGATGAGAAATTGGAGTCTTGTGCGCTGCTGGCCGGGGTGTAAAATGGTATGAAAGTTTCTCAAAACCTTAAAATTACTACATGGTTCAGGGATTCTGCTTTGGAGTATTTATCTGAAAGTATTGAAGTCAGGATCTTGAAAAGAAATTTCCATTCCCATGTACACAGGGGCATTATTCACAGTAACCAAGATGTAGAAACATGTCTGCTAACCCATGACTGGATATTTTTTTTTTATATAGCACAGTGGAATACTAGTCAGCTGCCAAAAAGAAAGAAACCCTGAATGTATAACAATATGGATAGATCAGGAAGATGTGCTCAGTGAAATAAGACTGTCACACAAGGACAAGTACTGCCTGGTCCCTCTTCTATGAGTTATCTACAATAGTCCAACTAATAGAATCAAAGAGCAGGATGGTGGTTGCCAGGGGCTGAGGGAGGTCATGGGAAGTCGATGATAAATGAGTAATAAAGTTTCCTTTACCCCAGGATGAATAAATTCTAGAGGTCTGCTGTAAGCAGTGTGTCTATAGTGAACAATACCGTATTGTACATTTAAAAATTGAAGAGGGCAGACCTCACGTCGAATGTTCTTACTACAATGAAAATAGAGCACCCAGAGCAAGGCCAGTCTAGGCTTATGGTAGAAAAACAAGTGAAGCGTGTCTGGAATGGCCAAAATCCGATCAGGGAAGAAGTGTTGCCATGACAACAGAAGAGAGGAGACTTTGTACTTTCCATGTTAATCCCTGGAAGGAGAGGTTTCTCCTAAGAGAAGGAAGCAGTCTGTTTGCCCATGAGCACAGGGGACTACATAGGGCAGCCGAGTGACTGGAAGTGTGTCCCCTTAGACACAAAGCTAATTTCAGCAGCTTAGACACAGGTTAGCTTTTCCTGTTAAAAGTGCTGTTAATGGCTTCAGGAGTTCTTAGCTCTTGTGTTACCACAGGGCACTAAGCAATTAATAGCCTTGCCGCAGAGGCTAGGGGAAAAGGGAGGCACAGAAAGAGACAGAAGCAGAGAGAGGCAGAGATGGAGGGTTAGGAAGAACAGAAAGTCTGAATTAAAGATGTCCTAAGAGGAGAGAGAATTACCTCCCCCAATGCCTTCAAATACTTGCTGAGCCCCCAGCAGTGCCAGAGCATAGGAAGTGTGGGGCAATGGATCTGTGGCTTCATTCACTCCATTCAGCTCTACCATACAAACTAAAAGCAATGCATACAGATGCAAAAAATAGTAAGATAAAATATGTCAAATAAAAGTGTTTTAATGAATATTAAGAAAATCCAACAATAGCACAGCTACATGGAAGCCCCAAACCGATTTATCATCATCATCATCATCATCATCATCATCATCATTATTAGATACAGTACATGTTCCAGAAATGTATGCTGCACTGAATTCAAGCCCGTATCATAAAAGCTGCTGTTGTCAGCTGGGAGCTTTCATGACATTTACTCTTCCCTGGTTCAGTTCAGGAAGGAACTCCTTTCTAGTAGCTCCAATCTGAAACACCTTTTGACAGTATTATCTGCAGGTGAGCTAATCAGTTTCCTTCTAAGCTGCTATTGTTGCAACAAACTGTCTCCTTTGAACCATCACCCCAGGAGAAGCACTCTAGGACAGTCAGCCAGGAAAGGGCAGGAGAGTAGGGCTGGGTGATAACTCTGAGGGAGAACTATGCTTCACACACTGAAATTCCCCTTCCACCATGCAGTGTCTAAGGTACACTCTGCCTAAGCTCCCACTGGTCTTACACTACTTCATAAGTATTTTTTGTGTATGTAATATGTGTAGAAATAAAATTTCTAAGGTTGAGTTCACACAAATCACCCAGTCATTTCTTGGTCTGCTGGGGATGGGAAACAGGGTTAACTGAAGTTAACTGAGGTATTTGGGTTTTTCTTATTTCATCCAGAACTTTCTAAGTGGTCATCCTGGTGGCAAGGAGAGGCAGCTGGAAAATCCTTGAATTAATTTCTTAGCACCGAGGAGGGAGGCAGAGTGCATGCAACTGCTAGAGCACACCTCAGCTGGGGCTAAGTACGGCAAGCTGAGTCCAAATGTTCCCAACTCAAGACACATTTCAAATCACTGGAAACCAGAAGGAATAAAACATGCTAACAAGGGTCCAGACTGACTAACAACATGGGAAGTGTGAGGGCTGCAAGCGCCTAAGATGAACACAAAGGACCTCCTGACACAACAGGAAGAGCCCACCTCAAGCTAATCACAGGTGGGAAAGTGAAGACTCTTAGAAAGTTTAAAGAGTTTGTAACACTTTTAACACCCGATGTGGCCTTTAGACCTTAACCATTGAGTCAGCAAAGGGCTATTTGCATATTCATTTCAATGAATGAAAAACTGGAGTGAATAAGTCCTTTAAATTGGGCAGGGCATTATCTTCATAGATTAAACACTGACTATATACTTGTATTAAAGTAGGCAGATAATGTTTGTACAAAATGTAGCTCAAAGAAGTCCTGATGGTCTGCATTCCATTATTGTAAGGAGTAGTAATAAAAAATTATTTCCTCTTGTGATTATTTGAAATGCTGTAGTAAATGAAATGTCCCCCTGGTGCCAGTGGGAGAATAAGGCCTCCAGGAGCCATAAGGCAAGACTAACGCCTGTGATGTAGACATTAAAGTCCAGCTGTCTTTGTGCAGAACCATTAAACTGACAAATCACAGCCCAAAACCCAATTTGGCTTTCCCCCCATAATTCTGGGCAGCTCTTTGATGAAAGGATGTTAACCCACTGAGTATCTTAGAATCATATTTATCAGAAAAAACCTTATCTAATCCTTTTCTCAAAAAATCAGCAAAGATGGGCCTATACATCCTTACTAGGCTATTACAGAATGTGGCATGTAAGTCTAGAAATTTCTTACAATCTCTGGGGACACAAATGAGGCAAAGTAGCCCTTGTCATAAGAAAACAACTCATCCTTTTCTGTGGTTGGAAAAGACCATCATCCCACCTGCACATGACCAAGGACATGCGACTAGTGGCAATATCCTTCACTTGACTGGTAGGGGTGCAGTTCTTAAAGGTATAGGGTAAAAAACAAAATCAGGAAAAAGCATGGGGAAAAGAATTTTTTTAAAGAAAATATTTTACCTTTATAACTGGCTAATCGACAGGGGAAATTTCAGTAAATCTTGCTAACATTTTCCTTCACTAACAATGAGAGGACGGTGTAGTGTGAGTGTAGAAATAAGCTCCCAAACTGTGAAAGCCAAAACAGTTGCTTCTGCTGCTTCAGAAACCAACTCATTATTCCCAAAGTGTCTGAATCCATTCCTCAGGTAGTCTAGCTTTCCTGTACAGTTGAATGAATGAGAGAACAAAGCCCTGCCCAGGAGTTGTGCAAAGGATGGCATGATCTGCAGGAAAAAAGTGCAAGAAAGTTCCTTTGTTTTATTGCTAGAAATAAAATGTATGTTCTCTCCAATTCTGGAGGAAAATGAATGCATTTTGAGACTGAATATGTCTATAAATATTAATCAAATTTGAAGTCTTCTCAAGGACAGAAATAATTTTCAAAATATTGTCAAACCTAAATGGTTTTGAGGTGCCTTTTGTCTGCTGGTTCGCGTCCAGATGAATGCTTGAGCTTGCAGGAGATGCCTGTGTGAATTCTGATAATGGTTCAAAGTGCTTAGGGCTAGGACTGCAGGAGGGCCTCAACCATAGACGTAAGGGAATTTAAAATTAAAATGGTACTTTGAAATAACATTAAGGATCTGAGGCAGCACAATAAAAGCCAGTAATGTGACTGAGAAAGGAATGCAGCCAACATCTGCCCCCCTTCTAAGGGAACGGCTACAGATTTAAAATGGGGAACAAGCTCCTTTATGCTTTATCAATTTTCCTTTGATGGTCAATTATTTTTACTTTCTTCATACTATTAAAATAAGTTTTCATATATTTAACTTGCCTTATTCTTTTTCCTTTACAAAATAGAAATAAAAAGTTAAACACAAAATAGTCCATTTCTTAATAATCTCTCTGGAGTTCCAGTGTTCACGTCATTCACACATGTGCAGTTTCTCTGGAATAAGTACCGTTTTCCTGATGTGATGCATCACCTCCCAGGATAAGTTCTGGCTCTTTGAATTCAGTGTACTGAAGTGCATTTCAAAACACTTATCAGTTTAATCACCAGACACTAACAGCATTCTAGGAACCGCTTCACTTTATCATTCAAACTACCAAGGCATAAAAGTTTCAGCTGAAACATTAGAACGCACATATATAGTTAAACCACTTCTCAAAAAAATTTTAGTACAATGTTTATGATATGTAAGCTTGCCAGTATCATATGAGGAACACACCCGTTTCAGCCATAAGTTTATACTACAAAAGGCAAATGATATTTTCAAAAACTATTTTTCTGTGTGTGTGTGTGTGCGTGTGTGTATGAGGTGTTCATTTTGTACTTCCTGACATTGGGGAATGGTTAGATTCAATATTTTATAATAGAAATCTGTGACTTGGGGTGAGAAATAAACTCTTAACAAAGACCAGGCAAAACCATTGTTCAGGGGCATCACTTATTATATATAATGAGGCGCAGAGAACCCCTGTGAATCCAAACCAGCATTGCTCCATTACAGCACATAAAGAACCTCAATGGTTTGTGGACAGTCATCATACCCAGCTATCAGGCCAGATTTTAAATTCTAGGTTATTGACAGGTTGTAAAATGTTAAGTGTGGGATAAACTCAAAATATGCATTATCTACACATGAGAAGGTTGTTTACAAATGTTAAAATACTGTATAATTGGCATAGTGAAATCTTTTCCTGATCCTGATTCTTGCGCTGAGAGGGAGGGATGGATCCAAAAATTAAAACAAATTAAAAAAAAAAGACATAAACCTAATCATGAGCCTTTTATTTCTCCTCAAACAAATGTTATCTAAACCAGCCAAACTAAAACTTTCCTTTGTTTTTGTAGTGATAGATCTTTACCTATTTGCATATCTGCCAACTCAAACTTGGGAAGTTTTCTGCCAATCAGTGATCCCTCTACTCTTCAAAGCTGTTTGGCTCTTTGAGCTTTGCAGGTGTTTTCCACACTGTGATACAGCAGAGGGTCTCTTTTTTTACCCCCCGGATAGAGAGGCAAGTGTCCTCTGTTCTTCATCCTCAAGGCCCTCTTGACTCTAGAACAGCCCAATATCCTGGTGTGATTTTTAGTTAGGTTTGATTAAATCTTATTTTCTGCAAAGGCAAGGAAAGGTGACTTCTGAGTGTTCAGTGCATTAAAGACAAAAAAGAAAAAACAAAACAGTTTTTTAAAAGGTTAAAAAAAAGTGCTTGAAAATAATTCTTGGGAACTTATCTTGTGAGGGAACTCCAGGTCTTAGCACCCCCTCTCCAGGGTATCCTTCTCCTCCTGTCTTCCAGCAAAGACTTCTAGGCCTGATGGGAGAAGGATGGGTCCTAAATTACTCCTTTAGGGGAAGCAAGCTTCCCTTAGCGGTTTCCAGGGAAAAGTTGTATTCCTTAAGGTAAGGCCCATCTACCTCAGCTTTGGAGAGCTCACAACTTTTTGGCACTGTCGTGGCACGCTGCTGCTGCCCGAAGAGTGGTCCCAGCCAAGCCCCGGTTGCTGACCCTGCGGACCAACACTTTGGAGACCGGGATTTTTGTTCTGGGCAGCTCACTCCTGGCTGGTTGCTGGTGCACAACGGGATGACTGGACGGAAGGTTGGTGAGATGCTTGATGCTAATGGGGATTTTAGAGTCCTTCAGCAAGCTGCCTGGTGTGCGCAGTGGACAGGTGATGGTGCCTGGAGACACCGGCTTTAGCCGGGACAAGCAGGGTGTGTCCTCGGTGGCAGGAAGGGCAGCTGGGCTTCCATCAGGCTCAGCATAGAGATCGTAGAGAGCATCACCACTGTCGCTGTCCCGGGGGATGACTGCCTTCTTGACGCCGCTGGCGCTATCTTCCTCTGGGCCAGGAGTGGTAGAGTCCCAGTAGCCCTCGTCGCTGTTGGGGATGCCTTCTTGGGGCTCCTTCTCCGGGTGTTTGGGTTCCTCTTTCGGATGGAGCTCGATGGGGATCCTGTGGAGCCTCCTGCGCTTGACTGAGGACACGTCCTTGGCCACTTCAGCACACCTGGCATCTTTGGAGGTCTCAGGTGCCACCTTGGTGTCCAGGGTGCTGGCAGCCTTCACCGCTCCCTCCTGGGGCCCTTGTCCTTGGTCCTCAATCTGGGAAAGCATGTCCCAGAATTCCTGGAGATAGGTGTCGTCCACCTCATCCGGGCTGGCCATCTCCTCCCCTCCTCCTTGGTAGGCCACCATGCTGGGGTTCTTTTTAGAGACAACTGGCTTGCCTGGCCTGGGGGCATGCTGGTCACAGCTGGGCCCTGCCTCTTCTTCTTGGTCTGCAATAATATCTCCACATCCTGTAAGAGAGTCAAAGCTTTTCAGTGAAGTCACGTCAGAAAACATCAAACAAATACGATCTGCCGATGGGTCTGAGGGTGGATCAACAGAGGAAGGGTCAGGGACGGCAGACGCCCGGCCGCTGCCACCTTCCGAGTCGACAAGCGGGATGGTCTTTATCGGAACGTCACCTGTCCTGGACGCATCCTCGGCCGTGTGGACCTCGCCAGCTCCCGACTCGAGGGCTGCCCGGGGCTTCTCGGCGCGCCGAAGCCCCTGCGCATCCTCTCCCCGGGCGCTGGGGTCGCCAGGCCCGGCTGGGCTCGCGGCCTGGAGGCAGGGCTGCGCCGGGGAGGGCGCCTTCTGTCCCCCTGCGGGCTCACCTGCTGCGTGCGGCGGGGCGTCCCGGCCCGTCTCCGGCTGGCGAGCGGCTCGGGGCGGCTCCTCCTTGACACACTCCAGGCTGGCGGTGAGCGAGCCGGGCAGGATGAGGCTACCGGGGCCGGTGGCGCGCGCCTTCTCCGCGTCCTTGCCGCGCTTGTCCCTCTTGTGCCAGCGCATGCTGCTGAAGATCCCTTTCAGCCCCCTCTTTTGTTTGCCTCCAGCCTTGCCGGCCTCTCCGGGGTCTGCCTTGCCGGTCTCCGATCGCCCGTTCTTCTTCAGGAGGGAGAAGAAACTGTAGGACTTGGCCACCGAGCTGCTGGCCAGGGAGCCCAGGCCGGGCCCCGAGGCTCTGGGGGGCCCGGGGTTCGGCCGGCCCCCGCCGCGATCACCTCCGCCAGGCGGCTCCTCCTTCTTGCTGCCCTCCAGCACCACCACCTCTGCTAATCCATCGTGCGTCCTGCTCCGCACCATTCCCGTCGGACCCGGGCTTTTCCCATCCCCTTTGTTTCTGACCCCAAAAATGCTAGGCATGGTGCCCCCCGATTTCCTCTTCTTAAATAATTTGAAAGCAGCTTTGTTAATCTTCCCCGACGGCGGCTCTGCGGCGGGCGTCTCCGGCGCGCAGTCACAATGCGAGTCCATGTCTGCAGCGAGGGCCTGCGCCCCGGCCTCCTCCTTCCTCTTGCAGACCCCCGCGGGCGCGCCGCCGCATCCGCGCCGGCTGACAGCCTCGCCGGCGCTGTTCCTGCTCGTCGCCATGGAAACCGAGCGGGATCAGCAGCTTTCGTCAGCCGTGGGCTCACGCCAGGCCACTGTCATCCGCGTTCTAAATCAACCTGAGCCGCTCTGGCTGCCGCACCGCTGCGCGGCGGCTTCTGGGGCTGCGGCGGCTGCAACGCAGATACAGGACTATCTCCCCTCCTGCCAGAGGCTTATATAATGCCCTAACCCACTCCCATCCCTCCAGGCCTGGCGCTGCATCGGGGGCTGTTCTTTCTTTCTTGTAGCAAGATCTTCTAACACAATCTCGAGATGACTGAAGAAATTAAACTCACAGTTATGGAATTCAGATCCCATCGCGTCGACACACCCACATTCAGGTTCCCTCCTTCAGTCTTGCTGTCTCTGGGAGCCCAATCTTGGATCACTCCCGCAAAATGCCCAGCAAAAGAACAATGCTGTTTCTTTGTGTTGGACTTCATACAGCCTCCTCTCTTTCCCAAGTCCTTCACATAGGGGCTAACATGTGGATACTAAGCCCAGGAGGCACCAAGCCTATATGTCCACGCCGGTGTCTGGTATGGTGCTGAGTGTGGTCTTCAGGTTGAGGCTGCATTCTCATCCCTTCGTTGTGATTCCTGTCACAGAAGCAACAGTCATCAAATACCAATTAGCAGTGCTCAGCAATGAAAGCTCAACAGGTCCCTGGGGTGGAGGCTGACTGGTCCTTTGGGACAGCCACGGTTTTTTTATCCCTAATTCCAGTGACAAGATGGTGAAGTCACAGGAGTCACTGCCCAGCCTACATTTGGTCACAATAGACTGAACTGACTGGGAACTTAGCTTGGAAGACTCAGGTTCTCTCCACAGGTGGGCCTTGAAGGTCTGGGCCTGGCCCTGTTTTGGTATTCAGGGAGATGGTGGATATTTTTGCCCCTGTCACTTCCCATCCACAGCCCTCCAACACCCCAGGGCCCACTTGCTCTCTTCCCCTATAGGACAGGAAAAGTCAGACAGGGGCCCTTGAGTGTCCAGGAGTCCCTGCAGCTGTTTAACCCAAGGTGGTCTAGAGGCAAAGAAAACCTGGTCCCAGGGAAAACTTCAGCCCAAGTCTGGGTGTCTTACCGCTCTGACTGAAGGTGACTGCTAATATTGTAACTTCTCTTAACCAAGCAGAATAGGAAGAAGTTTGGAGAAACATTATGTTTCATAATATTTAATGTTATTTCTTAAATATTACTTAATTATATGAAATATTTACATATTACAAAAAATGCCAGTTTTTCCTATTCCTTTTGTGTTTATTTGGGGGGATTTTGTTTTGCTTGGGATTTTGAGACAGGGTTCCCCCTGTAGCCCCAGCTGGCCTGGAACTCACTATGTAGACCAGACAGACTAGTCTTGACCTCACAGGGATTTGCCTGCCTCTGCCTCCCAAGTTTGTATTTATTTTTTATGTGTTACTTATTGTGAAGAAACCCCAATCCCCATCTGTTTTGGCTTAACTGCTGTTGGCCACTGAAGCATCCGTAGTCATGATATGTATTTGGTACATATTTAGGCCTTGGGGTTAACAGTGGTATGTTGCCCTTTTCTATTTATTTATTTACTTATTTATTTATTTATTTATTTATGTCTTTTTGTTGGTTGTTTTTTGACAGGGTCTCTCTAGTCACAGCCCACCTGGAAGTCATAATGTGAACCAGGGTGGCCTCGATCTTGTAGAGATCCACCTGCCTCTGCCTCCTGAGGGCTGGGATTAAAGGCGCATGCCACCACACCAGGCCCTTTTCTATTTATTTTTATGAAAAACACTTGTAAAACTGAGATTGAATCTGGATTCAAGAGAGGTTTTCACTTTGGGAATTCCAACTCTGCCGTTAACATGAACAGGATGTGAAACTGAGACCACAGGATTTTCCCAGTATTTTTTTTCAAAATGAAAAAAATCATTTAAAAATATGCTTTTTGTCTGTGTAGTAGTATGTGTCTGTGGGTGCACATTTGCCACAGAATGGGTGTGGAGGTCAGAGGATGACTTGCAGGAATCAGTTCTCTCTTTTCACCCTGTGGGTGGGAGAATTAGGTGATGGTCTGGAGGCATGCTGCCATATCAGCTGAGTATTTCTCTGGCCCTTTTCTCGGTATTCTAATTCACCGTGTGGCATGATAAAGTAGAGTCCTGTTTGCCCTGCAGAGACCAGATGTGAGGAACTATAAAGAGAAACTCATTTGTTATTTCTTCACAGCTTTTGGAGGACAGTTGGAAATCTGTCTTGGTTCTTAAACACACACACACACACACACACACACACACAAGCACACGCACACATGCGCGTGCGAGCTGGTTAGATTATGTGGGTTACTATATAAGTAACTGTGTCAGTTTGAAACTGCTTCTGACCACGACTGGGAAGAATGAAACAGTTTAGGAACCCCCCCCCCCCCGGCTTCTAGGTCCCTAAGCCTAAGAGATGGGAGAAGATGGCCTGCTTATCCAGTGGAGCCCTGTCACCTACCAAGAGGGACCAAATGTGACTGATTTACATGAGAATCCTTGAATCTCCAGGGAGAAAACTGAACAAGGACATCAGGATTGCTCTCATTCCTTTGGGACACAGACACTCAAAGACAAAGGGACAAAGCAGCCTTCAGTGTGGGGAAGGTGGCTTGGTGGCCACTCATCTGCCTGTGGAAGACGGGAGCAGGACACTCAGAACCGCGGGCAAATGCTCAGTAGGCATCAGCCAAGGTGCACTATAGAGTGAATGAAGGCCCCCCAACTTCCTTCTCGGGCCTTTGCTATGTAGTATCAAGAAAAGGAGGAGGGCTCCTTCCAAGGGATTTGTCAAAAGAACCACACAGTTTGAACAGAGGGGGACCACAAGAGAGGGTGTGAGAAGCAGTATGACCTGATGGTTAGGGCTGAGGCAGGCTGCTGGATGGCAGCCTTGGGTGGAAGGGCAGTGTTTTAAACCAAGGCAAAAATTTCTCCAGATCTGACATTGCTCTCGTGGAGCTGGAGAGATGGCTCAGCAGTTAAGAGCACTAGGTGCTCTTAAGAGGACCCAGGTTCGTTTCCCACATGGTGGTGAACAACTGTCTATAACTAGTTCTGGGGGATCCAATTCTCTCTTCTGACCTCCACGGGCATTGCACCACACGGGTGTACTTACATGCAGGCAATTCACGCATACATATAAAATTAAAATAATAAAAATAAAATTTTTTTTTAAAAGAAAATTGTTCTTCATAGAGAAGAACAGGGCAACAGCTAGGCCTGTTGGTACAGGCCTGTAATCTCAGCTAAGGCAGGAGGACTGCAAGTTGAAGGCCTGACTGGGCTATAGGGTGAGGTCAAGACCTGCCTGGGCAACTTTAATGAGACCCTGCTTCAAAACAAAAAATTTAAAAAGGAGGTATACATAGCTCAGTGCTAGAGTATCTGTCTAGTACGCACAGGGCCCTAACATCAATCCCTAGTTACCCCCTTCCCAAAGTAGAGTGGTAAACAGAGATTACATTGTACAAATGGAAGCATTTTTCCTGAAAAACAAGATAATCAAGATCATTTTCCCAGAAACACCCAGGTTTTTTGTTTGTTTTTTTTTTTACAACTTTTTTCATTCTTTCTCCCTGTTGAAGGCTCAATTTAGAGAATGTGAAAACAAAAAAGTAGAAAGGGTTAAACAGTGGGACTGAGGGAAGATATTTCAGGATCAAGCTGCTCTAAAGCAACACAATCTTGACAAACGTAAGCAGCAGACTTTGCTGGAAGACCCATGTGAGCTTTTTCTTTTTTGTGTAAGGGAAGACTTGCCATTGGATTGGAACTTTTCTCTCTGAAGGACACTCTAAACAAGAAAACAGTTGAGGGAAGCACACAGAGAGATCCTTTGAGAGGCTAGCATCATCATCGCCATCATCATTTCCTACGTGGAGTCTTCTAACCACCTGAGTCCCTGGCTCTGTCTAAGCTTACCATGTGGAATTTCTGTCTCTGGTACACTACCCAGAACACCGTGTGGAAAGGCTGACTGGGGGGGGGGGTCCCCACTCAAAGCCATTGTGTGGTTGCTGCTGTAGGACTCTGCAAGTAGTCACAGGATTTCTGACTAAGAGCTTCTGGCTTTACGTTAAACTTGCCTCAGGTTGCTAAAGGGATAATATTTAATTGAGGAGATTTGGGGAAGATTCCTGAATTAGGACTCACACTTGCCACCTGCGGTCCCCTTGACCAGTCTAGATACCATCCCAGTTAGAAATGTCCAGCCTCCTACTTTCGTCCATCCCCACCTCAGCTTCTCCTCTAAGGTGAACTCTTGAAGCAGTCATGCCAGTGAGGGTCCAAGGGTCCAACCCAAAGTCCTTGTGAAGAAAAAAGCCTCAGCTTCAACAACCTTGATCTTCACATACCATCAATTTTGTCTGCATACCGGAGGCCTGCCCTTGCCTTCACAGAGCCGGAATGCAGCTGCACTCTCCTGTGCCTTCCTTGCCTGGTTTTGAGTGAACATTTCCTAGGGAGATTAAACAAGCATCTATTCATCCCAGAATGGGCACCCAAGACAGACCACAGAAACCATTCCACTCAGGTCTAGCTTGGTGAACCAGTGAGTGCAACTGAGGTTAGCTACAGTAATAGTACAGGCAATCTATGTCTACGGCCGCTGAGGAAATGTCCCCTGTAGCAACCATTTCCACATCCTCTGGGCAGGGTGGGACCTCATGAGCCCCTCCCCTCTCATGACAGAATGTTAATGTGCTCAATCTTGTGCTTGTGTCCAGATAATTACAGCAACTGAGAATTTAAGAAGGCAGTAGCCATATCCTACCTGAGTGGCAGTGTTCCCTAACACCTGGGGAGCCAAGGCCATGCCCCCAGCTGATGGGAGGGGAGGAGAGATAAGTGAGGTGAGTCCTGAGCTACACTGAAGATCTTCTGTTTTCTGTAAGAATATTTGACTCCTGAAATTTTCCTGAATATCAACTTTCCCTGAGGATTCATAGCTGTTCTGTGTATGTGTTTGTTCAGAGAAGAAATTAATTTCTAATCAGTCACAAATAGGCAGAAAAGTCCAGTGCAACCCATAATATTCCATACTGAAGTTGGGAGGAGACAGTTTCATGCTGGCTACTGGGTCATCTGGGTCATCAGATGTCACTTGGCTCTACTCTCAGAGTTTGGTACCTGGATCCTAGGTACAAATCACCAAATAAAAACCAAGCGAGCACTTGTCTGTGATGCTGGTGGCCCTCCAAAGCATCTCTTTTGCCCTTGTTTTGTTTTGTCAGAGCCACTCTTAGAAAATATTCCATCTCAGAATGCAGGGTGGGATGGGGTCTCTTCAGCTGTCAGTACTAAAGCAAAGCCAAAAATCAGTGTAAATGAGGTCAGATAGCGGAGGGTGTGCAGACAGGACGCCAGGGCTTTGGGCACTGAGCAACAGCACAGAGGGCAGCCAAGCTCACTGCGGAAGTCATCTAATCCTAATGGATGCTAGCAAAAGGCAGTCTGAGAGGTGAGCTCACAGCTGGGAGCTGGGAAGTAAAGCCTGAGAAATGAAACATATGAGGCTAGAAGGGGTCTGTGAATGCGGCTGTGTCACAGTGGCCTGATGGTGTAAAGACTACAGAGCCTATGCCCTCACCCCTTGAGGGTACTTTAGCTCATCTTTAGGAAATTCTGCTCTGTATCCACTTCTGGACACAGAGTCAGCATTATACGGAAACTTCAGTCCAGCACACTCAGCAGACAGACAAGCATGGGCCACTCTGTGGAGCTGGGGCAGGCCCTCTGCCCAGGTTCCTCACTCTCCACCCCAGTCTCCAGCCATTGCAGCAAGGTGCTCCTCCCTGATAGTCCCTCATCACAACCCTGAGATCCTTCTGGAATCACTGGCCTCCTTTTCCAGCTATTACCACTTCTAAGAAACATAAGAAAACCCCCTTCATTAGCATGCTGCTCTGGGTTTGCCCTCGCCCCCCATCAGAAGATCCTCTGCCATGCTGGTTCTGGGGACACACGCAAGGATTCCAGGCAATGGAAGAAACTTCTGCTTTCAGGTCCCTGAGTTCATGGAAGGAAGATGTCTCCTCCCGTCTATTTCGGAGCTTACCAGAGTAGAGGGTTCAGGGAGCAGAGCCCCTCCTAAAGGCTCCTAGCTTAGTCTTCACCCTCTTTCTGTGAAGCAGGTTCACTGTGCACAGGAATGAAGGTCAGGGGGTGATTCTGAACACTCAGCCAATACTACTTACCAGTACCCATCCATTTTCACATGTATGGAGAAACAGAACTCTCACATCACCAGTTAAGTGAAGCAGCTTTATTATAGACAGAGAACAACAGAAGCCAAGGATTTAGGCTAACCGAAGACCTCAAGGCTTGGGAGAGTGGCCCAGGGCAGAAGAAGTCTTGACTTTGTGTGTCTTACATTGTCCTGAAGGTGAGCCCCCCACCCCTCAAATTGCACTCAATCCTGAGTTTTACACCCAGAGGCAAAGGGACTTGTCAGATTACAAAGCATTGCTGAACATATTGTCCTAGAATGAACAAGAACAGAGAACTATTCCAGCCAGTTCTTCCTTGCCTCAAGATGTGGTGTTCCCAGCATACCCTTCAGTCATTCTGAGAGCAAGTGTAAAGAAGTGGGGAGCTGGTTCCTGAACTATCAGGAGACATGTTCTGTACCTTTCTTCCTCTGCGGCCTCTCCCATTCCCCAAAGTCTTGAGGCCTCCATTCATCTGGACAGCAGCTAAAACTACATTCATAGCAATTACTCATTCTTTGAAACTAACTGCTTATATCAAGATCTTGACTCTTGAAGCAATGACTGTGACTTCCACAAACAAAACCCCCAAACTGTTTTTCACTCAGATATTGCTATGGACTTCAAAAATATTTGGGGGTGGGGGTAGGACTGGGGAGATTGTTCAGTGGGTAAAACACTTGCTGTGTAAGTGTGAGGACTAGAGTTTAGATCCCTAGAACCTTGTACATACCAAGTGGGTGTAGTGGCCTGCCTGTAATTTCAGTGCTTAGAAGGTAGAGTCTGAGGATCCCTGGGGCAAGCTGGCTGGCCAGGCCAGTTGTATTGGCAAGCTGTGAGTTCAAGTGAGAGACCCTGACCCAATAAATAAATTGGAGAGTGATCAAGAAAGACTCCCAACATCAACCTCAGGCTTCCACATACATGTTACACACATGCGAGCATGCACACACACACACACACACACACACACACACACACACAAACATACATAAGAGAAAGAAATATATGTATATATAGAACTCCAAAAACTAGTCTCATCTTTTGCCTGCTTCTCTGCTTACTTGCTCCAGGCTAATTTCCAGCGCTGTCCCATCACTAACCCCCAACATAGGAACACATTTGTTCTCATAGTTTATGCCCCAACAATTATGAACATATTCCCTGAATATGTCATTGCCCTCTTCTATTTTTTTTTCTTTAAAGACATGGTCTCACTGTGTAGCCCTGACTAGCCTGGAACTTGATACATAGGCCAGGCTAGCCTGGAGCTCACAGAGATCCACCAGCCTCTGAGTGTAGGGATTAAAGGCATGTGTTACCATGCCAGCTGCCCTTTGTGTGCGTATATGTACACTGCAGTTAACCTCTGGGATACATAGTCCCACCTCTACAGCTAACAAAATTATATGTTCCCCCGTGTAAGCTCTCGGACCATGATTGCCCTGCATCCCACAGAAGTCCTACAGGTTTCTGCGATATGTCAAACGTGGTGAGACCATTTTCTGTGTAATGTCAATCAACATGGTACAGGACCCACTTCCCATAAACTGATTCTGACTGTTAGAGAAAGAGTGTAATGAGAGTGAAAAGTATAGTTTCCCCATGATAGACCCACCTGGCAGCCAGAAGAACTTCTGTCAAACACTGTCGTGGGTAGCTTCAGCTGTCAACTTGACACAAACCTAGAGTCACCTGGGAAGGAGAAATCTCAAGTGCAGAATTTCCTCTATCAGATTGGCCTGTGGGCATGTCTGTGAAGCATTTTCTTGATTGTCGATTGATGTGAGAGAGCCCAGACTACTGTGGCTCTGGAGGTAAATAAAAAAGGCAGCTGAGCAAACCAAAGACAGCAAGCCAGAAAGCAACATTTTGGGTCATGGTGTTTATCACAGCAACAGAAACCAAACTAGAACAAACAGCTTAATCACTTCAGAGGCTTATGGGTCATCTCCTGGGGCCCTGATCACCACCAATCTGGTGAGTCACATGGGCGGTAAGTTACTTTGACTACTAGTCTGATATGTTATCAAACACATCCCCAAACAGCAAGAGCCAACGCAAAAGAGACCTATTTCTTACTTTCTTGGTCTACATGTGTCACCATAGCAAAATACCATAAGCTAGGTGGTTTATCAGTTTATTTCATTTATTATTAGTAGTGTCAGGGAGTAGTATGTGGAGGTCAGAGGTCAGAGGACAACTTTCAGGAGTCAGTTCTCTCCTTCCACCCTGAGACCCAGGGACCAAACTCAGTTCACAGAGCTTGCAGAGCAAGCACTTTTACCTGTTGTTCATAATGAATAGAAATGTTCTCTGTACTCTTCTGTTGGCTGAGAATTCCATTATCAAGGCACCAGCAGATGGGATTTTTTTTACCAGTATCTTCATATGGTCCTCTTCTCTTTGGCCTCTTTTATAAGGGCACTAATCCTAATCACAAGGGCTCCACCCTCATGACCTAATCACCCCACAAAGGCCATCACCTTGGAGGTTAGAATTTCAGCATATTTATTTGAGAAGTATATAAACATTAAGACCACAGCAGTCATCTACCAGTCCTAGACAGGCATTGAGGGATAGGATATGCTCTCTCCCATGTGGTCATCAGAGTCCTGGGCCTTACCAGGTTCAGTCTCATAGGGGTCTGGTTGCCATGGGCATCTAGCAAGTGGAAAGACCAAGAGATTCTAGAAGAATCATGCCCATTTTAAAAAAGCTGTGACTCACCATGTTTAGCTAAAGGCTACATAACAAGAAACAATGTCAGATAGGCAATACCTTCTTTTGAGTTGTTGGCCAGTGTGGCCAAAGGGATTCCCAGATAGTAGCCCAGCATAGAACTGGGAAAATGAACGCAGACCCCAATCTTATCTAAAGGAATATTGACAACTGATTACCGCTAGATGAGGAACAGTTGACCCTCCTAAAACAAAGACCTTCAGATAGGCTGACTAGATTCACCAGAAGGGAAAGTAGCGGGGAATGGCTGGGGGTGCCAACATCACAGCGGACAGTAGCAGGGATAACAGAGTATAAGGGATCTAGTCAGGGGAGGGAGGCTATGGGAGGGTGCCATCTGGGAAGTGGGTATATAGATGAACAAGATTGTTTGGGATGTTCTGTGTGATATACACAAAAAAAATTAACAAATCTAAAAAATGAGTTATATTTGAGGAGGAAGCATAAAAATTTACGTCATGTTAAGTAGTATAGGTGATAAACATTACCATTGAAATCTACCCAATAACTTTATATCCATACACAGGTGCCAGGGATCCTAGTGCAACCTACCATGACTAGTAATAATCAGATACATACAGATTAGAGATGCATGCACCAACATCTAAGTGTTATTAGCAAAAACAATGAGTTTTTCTGTAAGAAACAGTATATTTTAAAATGAAATGGAGATCTTTTACAAAGGTTAAAAACTCATTCAATTTTATGTCTTACAGGGTTCATACTGAGTTCAATTTTGTATAACTGTATTAATTCAACTGTGAACCTAAAAATTTTATAACCACTTTTGAAAGAGATGTATCTTTGCCCCGGTGGTGGGGGGAAGCTGTGACTCGGGGATAGTATAATCACTGCTTCCTGTATTCTGTTGGTGACAACTAATTACATGACCATACCTGGCTACAAGAAAAGGTAGGAAATATGTTCTGACCCAAGCCATAGGGAGGGAGAGAACAGATTAGAACAGATGCTAGAAGACCCTGCCACAGATCGTTTGGCTGCCAGTTATGCTGGGAAGGAGACACTCCATATCCTGAGTAGGCTTGCTTTCCTTCATTCTCTTCCCTCTACAAGAAGGTGTGGCATCTCTCAAGACCTCTGTGTTCAATCTCTACCTCCCACTGAAAGCAAGGGAAACATGAACAAATCACCTGCTTCCAATCCCAACTAAACCCTCTGACTCCATCTCTTCTTATCACTGGCTTTTAAGTGACTATAGCAAATACTTATTTATTTGTATTTATTTATTTATTTATTTATTTATTTGTTTGTTTGTTTGTTTGTTTTGAAGTTCTGAGGATCATGTCCAGGACCTTGCATGGGCTAAGAGAGCTCTATAACATCGAGATATCCTTTAACCATTTTATTGAGACAGAGTTTCATGCAGCACAGGCTGACCCCAAACTTGGTGTGTAGCTGGGAATAACCTTGAATTTCAACACTCCTGCCCCTATCATCCTGAGGTCTGGGATTACAGGCTTGCTGGGGATTGAATCCGGGGTATGCCAGGAAAGTATTCTACCAACTGAACTGTGTCACCAGCCTTACTATATAGATCACACTTCTGACATGTGAGTTCTGTTGGTAACCACTGGTGAAGTTTGATCACAATTCAGCCTATGTTATAGCTACTTTCTATTGCTGTGATTTTAAAAAGTGATATAACCAAATTGGCAAGGAAAGGGTTTATTTGGCTTATGGCTCAGTCCATCATTAAAGGAAGCCAAAGCAGGAACTCAGGGAAGGAACCTGGAGCACAGACCATGGAGGTATGCTGCTTACTGGCTTGCTCCTCTGGCCCAAGCTCAGCCTGCTTTTTTATACAACCCAGGATCACCTGCCCAGGGGGTTTCACAACCTACAGTGGGCTGGACCATCCAACATCATTCAACAATCAAGAAAATATCCCATAGACATGGCCACAGAACAATCCATGGAGGAAATTTCTCAATTGAGGTTCCCTCCACCCAGATATGTCAAGTTGACATCTAAAGCTATTCAGCACAGCATATAAACAGCCCTGAATCCTGCTCTGCAGAGATCTATTTGAGACTTGCTCTCCTGGCGCTACACATGTGGCCACCTTGGGAATGGAGCTGTACTCTTTTGTGAAGCTCATATCAGGGACTGGCCTGCTGCATGGTGGGCAACACAGGCCTGGCTCAGGAATGCCATGCCTAGCTTGGCTTTTCATGCAAGTTAGCCTTCTCCTCAGAGAAGACTATTTGGGTTCAAATAAATATAGTTAGTAACTGTACCTGACTAGGTCCCTCATACCACCCAGTTTCAGGGAAGGTCTTCATCTAATCCATTTGCTGCATGCTGGGGGCTGCTCTCAGCACAGAGGATGCCTGCCTCTGGCCAAAATGAGACACTGGCCCTGGTGAGGCCCCATATATACAATTCTCCAGTTCATTAGGATGAGGGTGCCTTTGTTCCTCCCCAGATGCTAGGTCTGTAAGGCCAGGTTCAGCAGCTTAGATGTTATTTTCTCTTTCTTGGAAAAAAATTCTGTTTCCCTCCATGATGGGCTAATCCCCAAAGAGCCAGGCTTACTACTATCCCACATTCTGACCACCTACTGGGTGTTCTTCATGGGCTTTGGTTAAGACCCTTATCCGGCTCCACTTGGTATTCATTTGTACTTGCATTGCTGTCTGCCCCAGCAAGCTTACTTTTTTCAAAAGACCAAAATCCCAGTAGATATATTCATCCCAGGATTCATCCTGGGCTTGCACTAGCAAGCTCATTAGCCAACCTAACTGTGGGCCTTTTTATTTTCTTTTTAGTTAGTAGCAAAGACAGGAATCACATGATCTGCCCCTAGCCACTCTCATTCCTGTATGTTTGAGGAGCAGTGACTCAAATTACCCCCAAGAAGCATGCTTCCTTCTTACGAGTGTCTGCTTTTATTTAGCAGAAGACTGAAGCTCCAGAAGGAAATTTCTAGGTCAGCCGTATTTCACGCTAATAAAAAGAAACTCTAGCCAAAAAGAACAGCAAAGCTATGGCTTGGGCTTCTTGGAGTGTATTGTCTGATTACCCAATTATTACCGCACAGATTAGGAAGGATTAACCCGGGAGGTTGGACAGATGGAGAACACTATTAAAATACCCCATGTGGAGCTACAGAGCGGGTAGCAGTGACCACCTGTCCCCTTTTCGTAGGTCAGTCTGTCCTCATTTAGAGCCCTGAGATCACCAGCTTTGATGCTCATGTCTAGAGAAACTGAACAGCACAGGAAGAGGCAGGGCCCGCCCTGTCTGGCCCAGCAGCTCTGCCCTCCTGGTTCACTCCCTATCTCTCGCTCTGCCCTAGACTGATGGAGTAGAGGAGCACTAGGTTAAATTACAAGGGACCTTGGGATTATCGCCCAGGGCCCTGGGGAACAGTTCTTGGAATGCTATGAGTATAGCAGACAGGGAAATTTAAACTTCAGACCTTCTCCTTCATTAACTATTAAGAAACAGCCAGTGTCCCCTTCCTTGAGTAATCAAAGGGGGCTGTGTTGCAGTTATGTAGTTGTGTTTTCAGAAGCTAGAAAGGTGATGGTGCCCCTGAGTCCTTGTGCCTTTTCATCCCCACATTTTGGGAGGCAGAGATAAGCACAGTATCATCTTGCTGAGCAGGGAGGCACAGCAGCCTGGACTACATTTCCTTCTTGACTTCATGGGCAGAATGGTACCAAAAGCAATGCATCCAATAACAGAAAAGACACAGCTGGGGCTCCTCCTCCCCAAGTCTTTTATCTTCTATGGTGCCAATGCTGACTTCATAGGGATGTGTTCAATGGCACTAATGATTAATGAGAAAACATTATGGCAAATCAAATGCATTGGGTTCTCTCGAGTAGGAATGATTTAGCCAGATGAGCACTTCTTCCTTTTATATCTAACTTTACTCAATAAAAGAGTATTGAGCACATCAAGTAACTGCTCCATCAAGACAGCCTGGGCACCATCCAAGCAGAGCCCATGCTGGGGGACTCATTGGTTCCCAAACTCTACAAACACCACCCATTCATGATTGAGTGCAACCAAAAAAGCAGACCTCACCCTCTTCAGGGGTGGCTTCCTCCATGCCCACACATTCCACTGGAAATGTTGTAGTAGAGATAAACTTTGGTAAATCTTCAGAGCTTCCCTCCTTTATTACCAGCTCTAAGTGGTATTGAGTGGTGCCTGTGAGCCAGGACTCTACTAGGGGACTGTCATATGTTCATCCCCACAGCAATCACAGAAGACTGGGCCTCCCCACTTTACAGATGAAGAAACCAGCACACAGGAGTTACATCTTTTGCCAAAGAATGAACAACTAGTAAGTGACAGAAGGGTCAGGCTCCATAGCCTCCTTCCAAAACTACCAATCTGACTATTGTAGAGCAGGGGGATTGTGAGTTTGAGGCCATCCTGGGCTACATAGCAAGTTCCAGGCCAACTTAGCTTCACAGTGAAACCCTAACTCAAAAAACAAAAGCAAGGGTTGGAGAGATGGTTCAGTAGTTAGGAGAACTGCTCTTGCAGAGGACCTAGGTTTGAGTCCCGACACTCACATGGCAGCTAACAACTGTTTGTAATTTCAGTTCCAGGGGAATCTGATACCCTCTTCTGATCTCTGCGGGCATTGCATGACATGGCTACACTTACATACATGCAGGCAATATACCCACGCACATAAAATAAAAATAAATAAATATATATATACACACATATATATATAATATATATCAAGCCAACAAAAATAAGTCACAGGGATTCAAGAAAAGGTACTTAACTCTCTTTGTACTAGACAATGGCAAGTTTATAGACCAACATGGATTCAAGACAGGTGACATTGTGGCCATCTGTGGGAAGCACCATTCACACCCTAACTGCTATGCTACCTCTCTAGAAAACAAGTGTAATACATTTCTAAATGGCACCTGTGCATATATTTGACCCAGCTCTCAAGCTTCTTGCTCTTCTGTTCAACATTTGCCTCTTCCTCAACTGTTGCTTCTGAAATATGACACCATGCTGTACCACTCCCCTAAATGCCCCAGAACAGAATGTCACACTCTTTCATATGTGTGTGTGTGTGTGTGTGTGTGTGTGTGTGTGTGTGTGTGTGTGTGTACAGAACAGAAGAACCAATATCAACTGTTATCTAGATGCTAAGAGCAAATCAGTGGGAATTTTTGGCTGCCTCATAGCAAGCACCACACAGATATGTCTTCACCTGCACCTCAGTAGCAATGGGAATTAGGTCCATCTGAATATCCACACAGAACCTCTGTGGGCTCCTGGGGACAATGCTTCTTCATCCTAAACTGTGGCTTTCACACCCCACCTCCTATATCATCCACCACGTCCACCCCTTTCCAGGCTCCCTGTTCTCCAGTGATGGGTTCAGAGGGAGCAGCATTGAATCAATTAGTGTATCTCTTTGAACTTGATCCTCTTATGAATCTGGGTCAAGAGACATGAAGTCATAGTGACAGGGGCTGACCACACTTTTCAGCAAACAAGATTGTCCTCTTCTCTAATATGGTGCAGCAAGCCCAAGAAGGACATAGGTCTTCTTTCTAGCTGTTTTCTAGAGTCCCAAAGGAGGTGCCCATGCTAGTAAGGTAATATGAAACAGAATATAATGTCTGCCAATTGGGTGGGGATTGGGGTTGCTGGTGAAAGTGAGACACTACAGGGTGGAAAAAGACCCTTTCCTTTGGACGAATCAGAAGGGCTTGATGGTGGCTACGGCATATGGAAATGGTCCTTCATAGCAGGTCAGCTGTCTATAAGATTGAGTTCCCATACATCCTTGAGGACGTTTGGGTGCTCCCTGGGCACATTTCTTTAAAAGGCTTGTGCCACCTGACCTCATAATTCTAAAATCTAATGAAATAATCCAAGCACCAGGTTGTTTGAGATGTCATTCAAGTGGTATGGATGTTCAACGGAACCTGGAGCAACCATCAAAAAGCCTTGGGAATGTCAGCCTGACACCAGCCGGGGCACTCAAGAGGCCCTTTCCCTGCTCTCTGATTAACATGCCCTATTTCTAACCCAAAGTTTATGAAAAATGCAAATCTTCTCCACTAACTTTGTAGATCACCAAGGGCTTCCTTTCTTGGGCTTTTTCGGGTTCTGCCCTGCCCAGGGCTGCTTAGTTCTCTATTCTCCTCGGGTTTCTCATGATGAGACAATACACTGTGGTGGTGGAGATCCACAGAGGCCTGGCTTGTGCTTCTCCACGCCATCTCTCTCTCTCACCCTCTTGCTCTCAGTTCCCTGGAGCAACTGAAAAATTATTCCCCATGCTTCTCCCCAGAGCTTTTCTCTTTTTGTCAAAAAAGCTAAGTTTTGCCCTAAAAGGAATTCTTATATCAGTTGCTAATAATATACATTTTCCTCTTGCATTGTTGTATGAAGAATTTTTCTGTGACATGGGAAAATGCTTATGATAACATGAGCTAAGCAGGAAAAAGCAAGGCAGTCTTAAAACTATACCCAATATAGGCTCAGCTATGGAAAACAATATGCATCACAGGAAATTTAATCAAACAGTAGAACAGTGGGCTCAGGTCCTAAGTCTCTGGGTGATTTTTGCTGTCCTAGACACACATTGCTATCTTCTGAATCTTCAGAGGTAATACAGATATTTTGGAGCCCAAGCACCTAGGAGAATGGTACTACCAATCATAAAAAATTTAAAAGTCATGAAGTAGAATGTAGACAGTTTGAGAAAGATGGGTGTGGCTAGTTTCTTTCTCTCCTCATGAGCAGACAGCACAGTTCCAGTTTTAGCTCTCCCTTCCTGCCTTGTGCCTGGAAGCGACCAGTCTCAGTAAGGAAGCTGATGCATTTTTGGTTTGGTTTGGATTTTTTTTTTTTTTTGAGACAGGGTCTCCTTATAGCCCCAGCTGAGCTGGAACTTACTATGTAGATCAGGCTGGTCTCAGTCTCATAGAGATTTGCCTCCCTCTGCCTCCCACGTACTGGGAT
This sequence comes from Nannospalax galili, assembly GCF_000622305.1. Lineage (NCBI taxonomy): Eukaryota > Metazoa > Chordata > Mammalia > Rodentia > Spalacidae > Nannospalax > Nannospalax galili. The sequence goes on along the minus strand of NW_008360316.1, from coordinate 3,527,475 downwards.
TAAAAGTGTGTGCCACTATGCCTGGCCCTGGTTCACCTGTGTTTAAAAGGCAGATGGATCTGGCTTTCTGGCTTCTTAATCCTGCTTCCAGAATGTGTGACACACCAGCAAACTTGCTATAAGAAGAGGAAAGGTACCAGCCCATGAGTGGGTGAGGACCTTGCTGCTGGGAATATACTCAAGTGTACCTGCCAGGAGAACTTGGCAACCTCACCTCCAGGGTATTACATCCAAGAATGAAACTTTGAATATAGAAGGATCTTCTTTCTCAGCTTAGAGGAACTTCAGCAGTCAACGAGGAAAACTGGTTCATTTTCCTACCTCTGTTAAATATTTAGCTTCTGACTAATCCAAACCCATCACCCCAGATGCAAACAACACATCTCTGTGTAGTTGACAGAATTTGGAGAGATGCTCATGTTTCTGTCTGAAGCAATTTCACTGCATTTTTATAGATCTGCCTTGGAGTCACACAAACCTTAAGAGCCCTTTTCAGGACAGACACAGAGCTTGTAGGCATCTTGAGCTTAAATAAGCTACTTTCTTTTTTAATTAAGCAACATGCAATCATAATAGACAATGATTTCTCAGATAATAATGTGTCAGAATATTCTTTATATGGTGTGTGCAGGGGCTGGAAAGTTGGCTCAGTGGTTAAGAGCACTGGTTGCTCTTGCAGAGGACCCAGATTCAGTTCCCAGCACCCACATGGTGGCTAACAACCATCAGTAACTCCAGTTCCAGGGGATCTAATGCCCTCTTCTGACCTCCACAGGCATTCATGACACAGGTGTACTTATATACATGCAGATAATACACCCATACACATAAAGTAAAATAAAAATGCAAGATGCTAAAGGAGAAAACCAATCAATGGTCCAACCTAGCCCTAAAGCCTAATAACCATAATGACTGGCACAGCAAACTACCTCTACTGGTACAGTAATGGCACTGTTATGTGGGGGATGATTAAAAGCTATCTAATTGGACTTAAAGCCCTCTCAATGGGAGGGAACTTATGGATGGCACTATAAACACAGTCAAATACATGTGGCTGGAGAGGTCATAGAGCCTAGGGAAAACACCATCTCTGTTATATCGCTAGACAAATGAAATTTCTTACCATATACTAAATATGGATCCTTATAGTTATAGACTAGTATACCATACACCACCCATCAAAGAAGCTTTTTTTTTTTTTTCAACAAATGGAGGATATTGCAGAATTCCACAACTGGTCATACACAGAGAATATACATCTGAGAGATTTGCAGGCCTAGGTGACATATCTACAGTGGACCCTCTACACCTAAGGCTCATGAAACATAGCAGAACAGGGGGTGGGGAGAGTACTACTGCATCATTCAACTCTCACCAGAAAATTTCCTTATATAACAGAGTGCGATGCACATGGAAGGCTACAACTGGCTAAGTTTCAGAGAATAAGAGACTGCAGAGTGTTGTGTCCCTGGATAAAACTCCTATATTAAACCTCACCCACCCACAGCTCAGAGTCCATTGCAAAGAGGGAGCAGAAAGATCGTAAGAGCCAGGGTTGGTCCATGAACATAGGGAAATAGAGGCCTTCAGCCACTGAAAGCTTGCTCACGTGAACTTGTGGCAATGGTGGCATTGTGCAGAAGACCCATGCCAACTCAATGAGACAAAGGCACAGAGTATGGGCAGTGGGCTGGCTCTAGCCTAGGAACTGTTGGCAACTGATTACTGCTGGATGAGGGAGAATAGATCTTCCTTAAGAGCTCTAGATATGCTGACTGGACTTCATTGGATGAGCTTGCACTGAAGGACATTTGGATACAAATCTTGACTGAATACAACTTAACATGTAGGACAGAATGCATGAAGTCTGGTTGGGGGAGGCAATGTTTAGCAGAAGGGTGGTCTAAATTTGATTAAGAACTATTGTATGAAATGCACAAAAACTCAATAAAAAATAAAAAATAAAATAAAATATGCAGAGATCTAAGTCTGCCTTGCTCAGCAGGGGAACCTCACTTTCGTGACAGTGATACCAACAGGTTGGCTACAGAGTCCCAGACTCTGGAACTTGTGCTTTCCTTTACAATAAGCCATTTATTAAAAAATTCAGAAGGTTTTTATACATTATAAGGAACTGGCAGTCACATGGGATTTGGCAGTTACATACAAGATTAGGGCACAATTAATTAAGACAGGAAACAGAACATATAGCTTTTAGTTGGTGCCAGCTAGGGACTGTTTGTGAAGCAGGATGCTTAAACTTTTACTCAAGGTTACCAGTGCCTATCTGGTAATTTATTGAACACAATGTTTCTTTCTTAGGGCTGGAAGCATAGTAAACTTTTAGCTTTTAGCCCAGGAGTAAACCTTTAACCTGGCCTATTCTTTTAGCTAGTGGTAGCTAAGTTATCTGTTGTAGACAAGGAGGTGGACTAAATAAGGGCTGTTGACCAGCATGCTCTCCCTCAGAGCCAGAAGCTTAAACTTTGGACCTGGCCACTTTTCTCATGTTAGTCCTTCAGTGTTCTGCAAGACAGGGATATCAGAGCTGCTGTTTTCAGTGCCCCTCCCTTTAGCAGAGAAAGTAGCCTGGACTTTGTAGTTTTAGGCTCATCTTGCCCTAGGGCGTGCCATCCTGGTTTCCTACAAAAATATTTTTTAATTTATTGTTTTTATTTTATGTTTATGTGTGTATTGCCTGCATGTAGGTAAGTGCACCCGTGTAGTGCAATGCCTGAGGAAGTCAGAAGAGGCTATTGGATCCCCTGGGATTGGAGTTATGGACAGTTGTTAGCTGCTATGTGAATGCTGGGATTTGAACCCGGGTCTTTGGCAAGAACAAACAGTCTTCTTAGCCACTGAGTCATCTCTCCAGCCCCCAAAATATTTTAAATGGTGTGCCAGACACAATGCTTCTTAACTTCTTTAAATCATTATGAGAGGTCAGTTCTCCAAATATGATAAGATGAATTTCCTCTGACATTTATGAAAATGATACTGTTCTGATGTCATTCTGAGTGGAATTTCCCTCCATTTTTTTTTTCATCTTTTTGAGACAGGGTCTCCCTGTAGCCCAAGCTGTCCTGGAACTCACTATGTAGAACAGGCTGGCCTTGAACTCACAGAGATCTGCCTGCCTCTGCCTCCCGAGTGCTGGGATTAAAGGCATGCACCACCACGCCCGGCTCCCCTCCTTCATTTTTAAGTCTTTGTATTTACAAAGGGATAACCTATTGGATCATCTCATTCTGTATACAGAAGACTGGAGACATCGGTGCTTCTAGTTCATCTCCATTCTGCACTCTGAGAGGAATAAAGCTCAAGGAGTGAAGCAAGAATTCCTATCTCTACAGAGCCTGCAGAGAGCTCCCCAGAAGGAAGGGGACCGTGGGCTCCCAGAGACATGCCTGTCACAGGAGGAAGAGGGAAGGCCCAGTCAGCCAGAGGCTCTGAGAGCACAGAGGGGCATAGTAAAAAGGAAGAGGCAAGGACCCAGAGAGAAACTCCTGTCTGGAAGAGTCCAACCCCAACTAATGTCCACACATACACACACTGCAGGTGTGAATCAGGCACCAAGGACTAGAGGAATGTGGGGAATTTTCTAGCTTCTTCACCAGCCATCCCAAGTTTTTATACACTGTAATGAAAATCCAAAATGTCAAGACATTTTCCTTTCTAACCAGATGTGGTGGCTAATCCTGGGTGTCAATTTAATGAGATCTGGGATTAACTGAAATGAAAGAGATCTTCTTGATTGTATCATCTAAAGCCAGAAGACACACCCTAAATGTGGGTGTTACCTTCTGATGGCAGCCGGTATTTAAAAGGCCAAGGCAGAGGAGAACACCAGGCTTCTTGCTGCTTGCCTTCTCCCTCAGTGGTGAGTTTGTCTTGGTGCTGTAGACTGAAGACTAGCTGATCTTTTGGAATTCATCAGACCTTTAGGACCAGATTGGGTCTACTGAGACATCCAGCCTTGTGGACTGAGCGACTACAGATTCTCAGCCTCTCTAGTGTGGTGCAGCCATTGTTGGACTACTCGGACTCTATCCTGTGAGCTAAGCTGATAAATCTTTATACATATATATTCATTCCACCGGTTCTGTTTCTTTGGAGAACCCTGACTAATACACCAGATTATGATTCTGAGTCCTTTCTCTACAGAAATTCTAGAAGATTCTAAACAGAGGCAATGACAACTGATTTAGCTAAAAGCTAAAAATGTCATCTGGACAGATGTGGTGGCACACATCTTTAGTCCCAGCACCCTGGAGGCCGAGGCAGGAGGATTCCTGTGAGATCAAGGCAGGCTGGTCTATATAGCAAGTTCCAGGCCAACTGGGGCTACAGGGAGACAAAGATTAGATAGATTAGATAGATAGATAGATAGATAGATAGATAGATAGATAGATAGATAGATAATAGATGATAGATAGATAGATGATAGATAGATGATAGATAGATAGATAGATAGATAGATAGATAGAAGATAGATAGATAGATAGATGATAGATAGATAGATAGATAGATAGATAGATAGATAGATAGATAGGTGATAGATAAATGTCACTTGATTGCTGTGTGGAGATTGGATTTAGGGTACAAGGTAGATATGGGGAAAGCTACCAGGGTCTGTTTCAAGTGACCTGGGGGAGGCAGCAGCAGAAGTAGTGACACTCATGGACCTGTTCTCATTATTAGTGACAACTCCGCCTAAGTTAACATTCAACCTGCCAACTGAGCTGCTTAGAGAGCTAAACATGACCTCTTTGGATACCTCTTTGACATTTATTCACTAATATTCAAAACTGCTTACTGACTTATATGATGCCTGCTCTAAGCCAGGATCCAGAGTCTACCTGTAAGTCTAGCTACTCAGGAGGCTGAGGCTGAAGGATCACAGGTCAGCCTGGGTTACAAAACTGACAAAATCTAGAATGGAAACTTTTTCCTATGACCAGATGGGGTGAGTGCCATTTCAGAGGTACACACAGAGGAACTGAACCCCTATAGGGGTGATACCACAGGTGCTTCTTGGGAGCAGCCTCACTGTGCTGATCCATAGAGGATGGCAAGGTCTTGCTGAGCTAATGTGGACAAGAGGCCTTTCTAGACCCAGGACTGGCATATGGTACAGGACAGGACAGTAATAAGACAGAAGTAGGATATGTGCTCTGTAATTGTGAGTGGTGCTTTGGGGATGGAGGAGGGAAGATTCACACAAAGGAGCAGCTACTAGAAAGAAAGCTTGAGTAAATCAAGATGTGTGACAGAAGCTGTAGACGCCGAATGAAAGGGTTATTCTGCAGGCAGGAGTAAGTATTGAGGGTATTGTAGGAGAAAGGATTGTGGCTTAAAGGGATTATAGTCATTTGGGTGTAGGTGGATTGAACAGGACAAAGGTGGAACCTGGGAGTTGGTCACCTACCTGGCACTAGATGAGAGATACTAAATTTGAGAAATTCTGTAGATGCATCACTATCTGGGAAAGGCAGAAAGAAAGGTATAGGATGCGGAGAGCTGATGAGCTGAGAATTTGTTCCTGATTGAATTTCAGCCACATCTCTTACACAAGGGTAGATAGAGGTGCCCTGCAGACATGTGGACATATGCTTAACTCAGGAAGACCGAGTGGGTTTTGATGAGCCTTCTCCTTAGAAACAGCAGTCAAAGCATTGAAAGTGCAGGGACTCACTGAGAGAGAGTGCTGGAAAACTCTCCAGCCAGCAGGGACAGAGGGAGAGCAAACACAGGGCTCAGCTTGTAGAAAGAACACAGCTAAGGAATAGAGGGAGAAGGCCAAGCAGGAAAGCTGTCAAGCTGTCAAGAGTAGGTTGATGTCGCTGCTCTGTAGACCTCAAATTTGTTAGGAACTTGACACTACCTTGACATCGTAGTTAGCTTATGGATGTCTCAGGAAGCCTCTGCTTGCTTGTCTCAGTATTCTGTATTATTTCATTGGATACACTGATGCCAAGTAGCAGAATTTACTGTTGCTGAGAAAGATCATCAATAAACATTTCTGTTGTGGCATTATGTTTACGAGCTTCTTAATCTCCCAGTGTTTCAAGACTTTAGTTCAGTATTTTTAGCTTTCCAGAACTCTATAAATAGTATTTGTGTTCCCCTGACTGAGTATCTCAAAGACATTTAAACGATATGTCAGTCCTAGCCTGGTGAACCTTTTAGAAGCCTTTGGCTGGTGATAGCCCATTTCCTTTCATGAATAGCTATTTTCATGAGTTATCTCCCTGTTTTTGTACATCCAGGTAAGTAGAAAGGCCCTCATCTGGTAATCACTGGTTCATCTGTGCATGAGTACATCACAGTAACTGTAGCTTAGATGGTAATTATACTTCACACTGAAAGATGGGTTGTCTTCATTGCAAACAACAAGTTGGGGCTGGGCTGATGTCCTGCTGTTGTGTTTTGAGATAATTTTCAACAAGGAGACTTTCATTTTATTTTGTATTAGATCTAGCGAATTATGCAGCTGGTCCTGCTGCAGAGCTTAATAACAGAAAAGGTCAGTAGGGTCTCGCCTGGAAATAATGTTTAAAGTGGCTCCGTAGGTCCATGCAAGCTGGGGCTGCAGGACGCAGCCCCAGGGGGCTTCCCACCATCCCTGTGGAGGTCAGCCATGGTGAGTGTCTCCCTTGAGGCCTGTGTCTGGGCAACAGCTGTTGTCCCTGTTCAGCCGAAGAATTTAGCTGCAAAAATCTAATTTGGAGCTCTCTAATGAAGCTAATGAAGTCAGATCACTTTAATCTGCTCTTGGTCCAGCTCTGTCTAATCCCAGAATAAAAGGATAGTTTGAAGCTGAAGCATATGTAGCCCTTTTTATTAGGATATGCAAATCAAACACCTTTGTGTGACCCTCCCCGCACAAAACTTGGCAAAGAAACAAAGTTTCCTTAGCCAAAACTAGTGTTTGAAATGCAAAACTGTAACACCTTGAAACTAAATCAACCACACTCCCATTTTACAACCTTAGACTAACTACCAAAACCAGCACATATCTAATAGCTCCTTTTTTATAAAAGGTCCTGTTGGCTTTGTTTTAAAGAATACTTATGGGATTATGAATGGTGCCGCACAGAGATGTCCCCTGAAATGGGCTACAGTTGGTAAATTTCACACAAGTCCTTTCCCTCTTTCCTCTGGCCTCACACTCTACAGAGGAGGGAATTCACTAATTAACCTTTAAGCCACACCAAATTATTGCCCAGAGACATATATCTTCATAATGTCAGAAAAACCTGTCAAATCCGGAGACTACAGGAATGATTCTGTTTGATCATTTTTTTCCTTTAATTCTTAAAAACTTTACTTTTATGTCTTTCATGTATATGAATGTTTTGCCTGCATTTATGTAAGTACACCTATGCATGCAGTGCCTGCAGAGGCCAGACGAGGGTGTCAGATCCACTGAAGTTACAGACAGTTGCTAGCCATTATGTGGGTGCTGGGAACAGAGCCCTGATCCTCTGCAAGAGCAGTGAGGGCTCTTAACCCCTGAACCATCTTTCCAGCCCCATCTTCCTTCTTCCTATGTTAAGAATGTTCTTTATGAAATATTCCCACTTTCTTTTCAAATAACTGAATTCAAGTCACTTCCCCCTTTGGAATTTATTTATTTTTTGAATCTTAAAAATATTAATCCAAATATTGAGCTTTTTTTTAGTATGATCTGTTATCCTCTTTATATATAGGGTTTGATTTCTACCTCCTTGCTTATAATTTAATTTGTAAATATTTTTAGAAAATACAGGAAGCATTTATAAATATTCCAACTGAGTAATAACAGTAACAGTAGCTAACAATTTCCTTAATTAAAAATTTTGAGTTGACATTAGTAGCTGTACATATTTATGGGGTACAATATGACCCCATAATGTAATAATAATGTTGAATGCTTACCATGTATGTCAGACACAATGCAAGGTGTTTGTATATATTACAGTTTGATCCAGCATTATAAGAGATAGGAAGTTCCACTGTTACACATGGGGATGTTGAGGCACAGACTGGCTGTGCTTTTACCAGGAGTACTGGGAAATGGAGGGAAGGCTCTGAATCTAGGTACTTGGTCTCTGTAACTGTAAACAGACCTCAGATGCGTTCACAGTGGGAGGATCTCTGCCCTACAGCGTCCAACCAACCTTCAGCTCAGTCAAGTCCCAACTGTGAGGTTTCCGTGTTGAAGCCACACTGAGTGTTGGGGTGCTTAGTACACATCTCCATTCTAGAGGGGAAGGCTTTCCAGCCACCACTGAACACTTGCCTGTTCATTGTGTGTGAAGTTGACCACTCTATCCAGAAGGAACACCAATCAGCAGCACACAGAGCCTACACTCAGAAAACATGTGGATAGATACAGTAGCCCACCACCCTTGTTTTCTGAGACTGAGGGGCTTCTCAAGCCACAGGACTTTCTGTTTCAAAATCAAAGAAAAGTTCTTGGTAAACAGGATTGGTCACCTACTAATAGAAAAGTAAATAGCATCATTGTATGTTTGGAAAAAGATGTGAAGATAGTCTTGGGTTTAAATGGGTTCAACCTAAGATCTTTGACTTTAAGAAAGTATGAAAATGTGGGGCTGAAGAGATGGCTCAGGGGTTAAGAACACTGACTATTCTTGCAGAAGACCTAGGTTCAAATCCCAGCACCCACATGGCAACTAACAACTGTCTGTAACTCTAGTTCCAAGGGATCTGACAGTCTCTTATGTCTTCCACAGGCATAGCATGACACAGGTGCACTTACCTACATGCAGGCAATATACACATACACATAAAATAAAAAATAAATAAAATATTTTAAAAATAAAGTATGAAAACATAAGCTGGGCATGGTGATGTGTGCTTGAGAGGCAGAGGCAGGAGATATGCACAGTGGAAATCATATTTGGAGATTTGCTTTTGTTTTGTGGTATCGTGGATGGAATCCAGGTCCTCCAGCATGCTAAGCAAGTACTCTACTTCTGAACTTTACTCACAGCCCCAAGGAATTTGGAACTTGTATCCTTTCTGGGGCCAGCATCATATGGTCAGATCTTCTCTTGGGTGGCAGCAGTGACCACAGCTTTCATTGACAGTTGATGGTGAGAGGAAGCCACAGCACCCTACAGTGTGCTGCGCCACTGAACTGGAGTGTTTGGGAAGCCAACTGAATTAAATGCTTTCTTAACCTTTGAGAGATTTTCAACTTACAATGAGCTTACTAGGATGTGACCCCATAGCAAGCTGAGAAACATCTGTGTACACAGGTCACCTCTGAGCACACACATATTCCATAAACATAAAGACAGAATGTGTCGTCTCCTTAAATAATGTGTTCAAGACCAGCATCTTGAGATGTAAGCATCCCTAAGCACATTCTGAAGTGCTTACTGTAAGGACCAGCACCAGGGACCAAGTCAGGGAAAGCTTATCTACAAGGGAGACCCCTGAAAGTTCCATGGATAAGGAAAGAGAACCTGCATCAGGGCTGCCAATGTGGAAAGAGGCTCTGGAGGAGGCTCCTGGGCATACGTTTGCCTCTCTTCTCTCTTGCATGCCTCTCTGCCTTCCTGTAACCTCCCGGATAACACTTGACTCAACAGCAAGAAATGTCTGGGACCACAGGTCAGTTGGGTCTCTTGCTCCAGCACACGATCACCTCCACCATTTCTAGTCCTCCTGCTGGTACAGCAGCAACATGCCAAGTCTTAGACCATCTCCCTCCACACAGTTCTATCCCTTAGCTAGGGCAGGTGTTCAAGGGTCACCGGGGCAGACATACTAGAGTAAGCACATTTCTTCCAAGCAGAAGCAATAGTCTCTACCCTGAGAACGCTTTGCACAGGTGGAAGGAAACTAAAGGGTTTTCATGAAGCCATGTAAAGGAATCCTGGGGAACTAGAAGGAACAGAAAAAGGCAAACAACTTTTCTTTATTATTATTTTGATTCTACTTGTTAAACTGCCTGTTGTTTACAATCCTCTGCAAATGTATTCAATACCATGATGACGCCTGTGGCAGAGCCCAAATGTGAAATGAGATCCATTGTAACCACAGATGTGCTGCTAGGGGCCGGGCACGGCTCTTGTAAAGAGGGAGGTACGTCAGCTGAGCAACAATGTGGTCCTCTGTGTGCTGTTTACCAGCTCCACAATAGTCCAGATGGAGAGCTTTCACTCGAGGTCTAAAGCCCTCAGTAGAGAAGATTCCAGGGAAAAGAGAGGAGAGAGCTGTTACATGTGGGTAGATGTACAGAGTTTGAGTTCAGAGAGACACAGAGCACTTGACTGTGACCAGCATCCCTGGCTAAGTCAGGGAAGAACTTACTGATAACCTCTGTCAGTGTCTTCCAGAGACCACTGATGCCCACATTGTATAAATAATTAAACCAATTTAAGAGTCATATGAATTTGGTTTAAGTGTATCAGTAGAATAATGTTTTTCACTTCTGTTTTAATTTTGAGGTTGGAATGGGAATGGTTCTGAAAACAAGCATGGCTCTAACTTCCTTATAATCTCTCAGCAGGAATAGAGCAAATAAGAGATATTTGACTAAAAAAGTGTCAGGCATTTTGTTACCCTTGTGGAATTAACATAGGAATAAACTAGCAATTTACAAGAAATCTTCATAAACAAGCATCCCATCTCATTTTTAGTCCCTGCTTAGTTGTCTGCATTCATGACTGAACTGAAAATTCTAGAAGACAAACCAAATCTGTCTGTATCCTTTATGCCATGTAATGTGCATAGCAACCCCTCAGTAATCATTGTTAAATGTATGGCTACATGAATGAACATAATTTGTTTGAGGCAGGATCCCATTGTCACAGTTACCTTCAGTGTCAACTTAACACACATGGGAAGGGGGAACTTCAACTGAAGAATTTCCTTTATCAGATCACACTGGGCTTGTGGGTATGTGGCTGAGGCATATTCTTAATTGATAATTGATATGGGAGGGCCTAGCCCACCATGGGCAGTGCCACCCCTGGGCAGGTGGGCCTGGGCTGTATAAGAATGCCGACTGATCATGAGCCAGAAAAAGCAAGCTAGTCAGCAGCATTCTTCCATGGTCCCTGCTTCAGTTCCCACCTCCAGGCTCCTGCCTTGAGTTCCTGCCCTGGCTTCCCTTGATGATGGACTGCAACATGAAATGAACCCTTTCCTCCCCTTTTGGTCATGGTGTTTATCACATGAACAGAAGCCACACTAGAGCACCCCCTATATTGTACATCTCATAAAGGAAATAAGCACATAAAAACCTCATACAAGTTAGACTAAACTAATCGGCAGATAGAGGTACCCACATTCATTCATTTTTTTTCAGTCAACAAATATAGTTGTCCTTCAGTTTCTGGTGAGGAACTGGTTCCAGGACCTTCTTTGCATATAAGAATTTGTAGATGCTCCAGTTCTTTAAAGAAAATTGTGAAGAATTTGCACAGGTCTTATGTTTTCTCATAGACTTTAAATTATCTCTAGATGCCATAGTACGTAATATAAGTGCTAACTAAATGGATTTTTTACTATATTGTTTACTGACTGACAAGAAAAAGTCTGTTTCTGTTCAGTACAGATAAAATTTTGAAGAAAACATCTGATCTTCAGTTGGCTGAATCTATAGATACAGAACCCACTGATATAGAGGGTTGACTGTACTTACTGCAGTGTATAAAAGCAAAGCAATTCCTTCAGTCACTTCTCTTTGCTGTGACAAAATACCTGAAAAGACAACCTAGGACAGGATTGGGTTCTTTGGCTCAGAGAATTTGGTCCAATGTCCACTAGGCCTGTTGCTTCTTCTCTATGAAAAGACAGAAGACCATGGCAGAAAGGTGTGGCAGGGCAAAACTGTTCACCTCGTGGCAGCAAAAGTGCAGAGAGACAGTTCTGGGGACCAGACATATACTTCAATTAATTAATTAAAAATTTCCTCATGATAAAAACTTCTAGTAACCTAGAAATACAAGTTGAGTTCTTCAGCTTGGTAAAGAACAACTTCAAAATACCTATAAATAACATCATATTTGATGTGTGATTAATGGTAAGAAAGTAGACCCTTTCATTCTAAGATCAGAGGCAAGTGCAGCTGTCTCTTTACCACTACTCTTCTCTATCACACTGGAAGGTTTAGATAATGCAGTTGTACAAGAAAAAGCAATAAATTATATACAGCTTAGTAATAAGACTTAGTAATAAGTCTTAATAATAACTGTTCTTTGCAGATTGTATGATCCTCTACATAGAACATGCAAAACAATTGAGAAAAATCATTCTAAGGCTGGTAATTATAGTGAGTTACAAGATAAAAGGTATATAAAAGTCAACCACATACCCATATATCAGCAGTGAACCAGTGGAATTTGAATTAGCTCCCTAAAAATGAAATACTAAAGTTGAAATCTAACAAAATATGTGTAAGATCTATATAAGAAAGACTAAAAACTTAGTGAAAAAAATAAAGAAAAACTAAATAAATGGAGAGATGTTTCATATTCATAGTTAAACAATCATAAGTATGTCAATTCCTTTCAAATTGATCTATAGATTCAGTGCAATCTCAATCAAAATGCCATTAAGTTATTTTATGGGTATTGATAGGCTGACACCAAATGACATAGTGGGAGACAGCAGATCCAGAAGAGATAGTACACTATTAAGGGAGAAAATGGAGGTGGAGGATTTATACTACCCCACAACAAGACTCACTGCTCTGGTAATCAAGTATGCTTGTCAAAGAATAGACAAAAAGACCAATAGATCAGTAAAGAAAGCTCAGAAATAGACCCACAAAAATAGAGGCAACTGATCTTTGACAAAAGAGCAAAGACAGTGGAATGAAACAGACTTTTCAACAACTGATGCTGTAACAAATGGACATCTATGTGGGAAAAAAAAAAACCAATGAACCAGAATCTACAAACAGACTTTACATCTTACACCAAAATAACCTTCACAGATATAAATGTGAAATGCAAAGTTATAAAATTAGAACATAACATTAAAGAAAATCTAAATGACCTGCATATGGTAATGAGTTTAAAAGCACACAAAGGCATAATCCACAAAAGATAAAAATTAAACAGGATTTCATTCAATGAAAAACTATGGCTCTGTGAAAGTTTCTGTCAAGAGGATGAAATGACAAGGCATGAAAACTATAAAAGACAGGGCTGGGAACAGAACTTGGTGGGAGAGTGCTTGCCCAGCATATACAAGGTACTGGTTTCCATCTCCAGCACCACACAAATCAAAGAATGGTAGAATAAATGAATGAAAGCGAAAGATTCTATTCTTTAAAATCTATTACACAGAAACATATATGTAACTCAATACAATAACTCTAAATAACTTTTAAGATGGGCATTGTGTTATGTACCTATAATCCCAGCACTCAGAAGACTGAGGCAAGAGTTTGAGGCCAACTTGAATTACATAGTAAGATACTGTCTCAAAAATAGGAAAGAAGAAGAGAGGGAGAGCTGTTGATTTCAATAAACAAAGCAATCCAATTTAAAATGCTCCCAAGCTCACCTCCCTCTGCTTCCCTGGGCCTGCACTACCTGCAGGCCTCTCTCCATGGTAAGTTGATTAGCACCCTCTGTGCCTTTGTGGTCACCAGCTGTGGCTGCTTTCCTCCAGCTATGGCTGCTCTCCTGCTCTTAGTTCCTCTGGTCAGTTGTCCAGTCTGGACCCCAGGGCTGGTGAGGAGACTGTGTCAGCAGAGCTGCATTCAGACACAGGAGACCAGGTTCAGTGACACTGGTCTGGTTTATTGCAGGAAGGCACAAGCTTATATAGGGGTAGTGGTCCAATCGCAGCACAGCAAGTAGTTTAAATGTGTGGTATCAAGGGGTGGTGCACAGTACAGCAAGCAGTTTAAAGGTGAGGTATCCAAGGGTGGTGATTAGGGAGTGGCGAGCTCTAGGCATCAGTCTCATGATCTGCCAATGGGAGCAAAATATCACAAGGCATTCCTTGTGGCTCCAGCAGTCAGGCCGTTGCCTCAGGCCTGCTGTATGGCTGTCAGTAAGACTTTCACCCTAGGCTCAAGTCTGTCTCCCACACTCCTTGACTCCCCCAGCCTCATTCACCCTCCCATCTCCCCCGCCCATCTCTCCTCCTAGCCTGGGTTCTGTCCCATTTCTTGTCTTGGTGCCCCAGATGCTAGGGGAACCACCACTGCTTCCTGATCCTTTGCATCTAGACCAACCCAGGTCCTTTGGGCCTGGCCCTGCCATCACCTCCCTCTGCTTCTCTGGGCCTGCACAACCTGCAGGCCTCTCTCCAGGGTAAGTCGGCTCCCCCCACCTCCCCTCCCCCATCCCCCCACCTTCCTTTGCATCTCTGGGTGGCACAGCCACCAGCTGCCCTAGACCAGCATCTTTCCTGGGCCTGGCTCCCAGGCCAGTCCAACCCCCAAATTTCTGAGGCCAAAATCATTCCGGGAGGAATTCAGACCTTAG
>NW_008360316.1:3508050-3512883 GCF_000622305.1 Nannospalax galili | reverse complement strand
ATGGGCCTCTGTGGAAACTCCTGAAGACAAAAGCAATCTGGTCACTCCAATATAAAATCAAAAGAGAGAACTGGAAGCTTAGAGAAACTAGCTTTTCATGCCCAAAAAGTAAACCACAAAGACACACAAAGTTTACAAAAAGAAGTGTTAGGGTTAGAGAATCAAGAATAATTCCCACAGATACCCAAAAATATATACAAAAAGTTTATTTAGGAATTTAAAGTAAAAAAAAAAAAAAAAGACAACCAAATGGAGGCTAGCCAGGCACAGACTTCAGGAACTTGGCGAATCCGGGTATCCAGAGCCGGCAGAAGCCTGCCAATCCCAAGAACTCTCGCAACTGCCTGCAGGATCTCAGGCTTGGAATTCCCATAATGACTTGCTTTCTGGCTGGTGACAGCCACCTCTGCCCATTCCTTAATATGTACCCTAAGTACATTACCTCTGTGACACAGAGCTGAGACTTTTTAGTGGAGACCTTACACCCCACTTGGTCCAAGGTCAGGAGCAAAGCTCTGGTGGCCTGAAGACAAGTGCCCTCATCCTCAGTGGCAATCAATGGGTCATCTACATACTGTAAGAGGCTTACCTCCAGGTGCAAGTCCCAATACTCCTGCAAGTCCTGGTGTAGAGCCTCATCAAAGATAATGGGGGAGTTCTTAAACCCCTGTGGCAGTCACATCCAAGTGAGTTGTCCATTAAACCCCTGGTTCAGGTCTCGCCACTCAAAGGAAAAGATGGGCTGACTTTCCTTTGCCAAGGTCAGGCTAAAGAAGGTGTCCTTGAGATCTAAAAGAGTATAGGCTCTTCTCTCCAGAGAGAGAGAGAGCTCAGCAGGATATACGGTTGGGGACTGTAAAGTGGATATCCTCTACCCTCTTGTTAACTTCTCTCAAATCCTGCACTGGGCGGAAATCGTTAGTCCCTGGTTTCTTGATGGGTAACAGAGGGGTGTTCCATGGAGATTGGCATGGAACCAGAATACCGAACTCCCTAAGGTGGTTTATATGTTTAGTAATTCCTGCCCTGGCTCCAAGAGTCATTGTGTACTGTTTTACTCTTACAGGCTGAACATTAGTTTTTAAAGTCACTATTATTGGTGGCTGTTGGATGGCTCTCCCTGGGAAATTAGTTTCCACCCAAACTCCAGGGATTGTTGCCTGGAGGTCCCTGAGGATAACAGTTGGTTTCTTTTGAGGGGGTGGGGCATGCACTTTCCATTCTTCTTCTAATTGTAAGCATAGGATATAGGCTGCTTCCAGTCAGTCACATCAGGAGGTCCTCTCCCAGAGAAATGGATTTGAGCTTTCATTTTATTTAGCAAATCCCTACCCAATAAGGGATATGGGCACTCTGGGACCACCATAAAGGAGTGTGAAACTGTCTTCTTACCTAAGTTTACTTCCCTTTTGGTAGTCTGTGCTGAGCGATTTTCGTGGCCCCTTGCACCCAGGTGCGTTTACTGGTCAATTTTCCCATAGGCTCTTTTAAAACTAAATATTGTGCTCTGGTGTCATGCCTGGAGGTCCTTGACGATAGTGGTTGGTCTCTTTTGAGGGGTTGGGGCATGCACTATCCATTCTTATTCTAATTGTAAACATAGGACATAGGCTGCATCCAGTACAGTCAAATCAGGAGGTCCTCTCCCAGAGAAGTGGATTTGAGCCTTCATTTTATTTAGCAGATCCCTACCCAATAAGGGATATAGGCACTCTGGGACCACCATAAAGGAGTGTAAAACTGTCTTCTTACCTAAGTTTACTTCCCATTTGGTAGTCCAAGGGTGCTGAGCAATTCCAATGGCCCCTTGCACCCAGGTGCTTTTACTGGTCAATTTTCCCATAGACTCTTTTAAAACTGAATATTGTGCTCTGGTGTCAACTAGGAAGTCGACAGCTCATCCCTCCACTTGTAGGGTCTCCCAGGGCTTGTGGTGGAGGTTCACCAAGCCCGGGCCCCTTCAGTTTTCTAGGTTTGCCAACTCGAGGATCTTGGGCTTGGAGGGAGGCTGGGATCCCGTCCTTTGAGGACATTCCCTAGCCCAATGACCCAGCTGCTTACAATATGTGCACTGGTCTCTTTTTAGGCAGGGCCGACCTTCCTATGGGGGTCGTGGGGCTCGGGTTCCCTTTTTCATAGCGGGTCAGTCCCCCCATTTGGTATTTGTTGCTCTTTCAGCCAACAATATCCTAGCCAGCCCTTTTGTTTGTCTTTCTTCAGGGGTTTCTCTGTTGTTAAATACCTTGTTTGCCACTGCCATCAGCTCAGAAAGGTTTTTGTCCTTGAAACCTTCCAGTTTTGAAGTTTTTGTTTTATGTCTGGGGCTGCCTTATTTATGAAAGCCATATTGATGACCATCTGATTCTCTGGGGCCTCTGGATTTATGGGAGTATAAGTTCTGAAAGCCTCTAACAGGCGTTCCAGGTACACTCCAGGAGACTCATCCCTTCCCTGCATCACCTGACTGACCTTAGACAAATTGGTGGGGTGCTTAGCAGCTTCCCGGAGACACCCCCCATAAGAATCTGGTGATAGACCTTTAGGCATTCCCTACCTTCGGAGGTGTTATAGTCCCACCCCTCTGTTGGACGCGATGAGAGGGAAAGCAGCCACAATCAAATCCTCATTCTCTGTCGGTTTCCCATCATTTCCAGGGACCACATGTCTGCATTCCCAAAGGATGCAGTTCTGTTCCTCGGTGGTGAACAGGATATTCAATAACTGTTGGCAATCATTCCAAGTGGGTTGGTGGGTAAAAAGAACGGTATCCAGGAGGGAAATCAGGGCCTGAGGCTTCTCCGTGAAGGAAGGAGTCTATAACTTCCAATTACACAAGTCACTAGTAGAAAAGGGAAAGTAGACTCCTGGGGCAATTCCATCCTCCCTCAGGGGCCCAATCTCCCTCGCACAATTCTCCCTTCCCCTTCAAGCGAGTATGCATTGGGCTGGGCTTGGCCACGGGAGGTGCTGACTCAGCCATGGGAGCTGGGGACAGAGACCGGGAAGGACTGGGAGAAGAGGAAGATGCTCATGACCTGCACTCCCTAGGTCTATCCTGAGCACTCACTGGGGCACCATAAGGTGGAGGAAGTAAATCCTCCTCTGGCGCCGAGGGAAGAACCTTGAGACCCAATTGGTTTTTGGTCTGGACTTTCTTTAGGGGAAGTAAAGTGGCTGGCCCCTTAGGCCCTGATGGCAAGGGTGGCAGAAAGGGATGCAGCCAGTTGGGGGGGCAGCACCAGATATTGCCAACCTAGGATGTATGGGATCTGGTCAGGGTGCCCTAGTTCCCTGAAGCTAACTCCGTGAACCCTGTAGATGAGAGACAGGTTAAAGGACCATTAAGGTGGCCATTCAACTTCAAAGGAGGGCCATTCGATGGTACAGAGGGTCTGGAGGCGGGTCTGCTTGACATGGAGTCCAAACATGTTTGAAGCTGTTCATTTGTAGTCCTGAAAATGACTAAGAACTAGATCAAGGGGAGCTGAAAATGATGAGACTTTCTGGCCCATAAGTAGGATGGAAAGTCGATAGACAAGGCAGAGCTCCAAGCAGAGGGTGAGGACAGTATGAGACGGCAGTTCCCTAGAGGGAGAAATGAAAATCTTGTGGCACGCAGGGTCAGCTGAGAAGGCTGCCCCTGTTCCTTTCCCAAAAAGATTTGGCCAGCCCGGATTCCATGTCAGACTCAACCAGAATCTTGCATCTGGCCCACCCAGATTCCACATGGGACTGGGCCAAGACTGGGTCGGTCACGCCTGGATTCCACCTCAGACTGGAGCACAACCCCTCAACAGAAGAAGAGTCGGGGCATCCCCCATTCTCCTCCAGCTCTGGGATCAATAGCGCATCCACCTGATCTCTGATGAGCCCCAGGATGTCGGACTACCAAAAAGCGCGTGCACATGAGAGAGAGAGAGAGAGAGAGAGAGAGAGAGGCCAGCAGAACTTACTAAGGCCAGCTTTAGTGGCGCTTCTGTAGGTCTCAGGTCTCTATTCTGGAATTCCAGGATGAACCCCCACAATGCCACAATGTTAGGGTTTGATAATCGAAAATAATTCCCACAGATGCCCAAAAAGATTATACAAAAAGTTTATTCAAGAATTTAAAGTAAAAAAAAGACAACAGCCAAATGGTGGCTAGCCGGGCACAGTCTTCATGAGCCAGAGATGGAGTCTGGCCCCAAAAAATAGCAGGCAGGAGCTTTTATTAGAAACCTGCACGTGCCAAGCATCTTTTTAAAACAATTGGATGTCCCCATCCTGTGTATGGGGAAAGTCTTGATTGGTAGGGGCTGTCTTCAGGGCATTGGAATGTGCTGACTAATATCTTTTAAAGTCAGAAGTTTTTGTTCATACCTTATAAGGCTTTTACATGTACAATATGCCTGAGCTTGTCTGGGCTTGTCTAAAGAAGCTAGCCAAAATGGAGTCAGAGCATTCTGGCTCGTCAGAAACAAACCTTAACTTGAGGCCCGAGTCTCACACAAGAATCAGAAACTACAAAATAAATGCACATCTCAAAATCACAGAGAAAAAATAATAACATGAAAAACCAAAATAACATATCCCCACCAAATACCAATTTTCCTCTAGAGGAGTACAATGAGAACCACCCAGAAATAATGCAGGACATGGAACTCAAAAGAACAATTATAAACATGATAAAAGAATTCAGTGAATTTAAAGAACACACAAACAAAGAAATCAAAGAATTGAAGGAAGATAGGGATAAACTTCTGAATTCATTCAGAATAGAGTTAGAAATATTGAAGAATACTCAGGCTGAAATGAAGAAGGAAGTGAAACACTCAGTAAGCCAATTAGAAATGA
>NW_008360316.1:3506059-3506977 GCF_000622305.1 Nannospalax galili | reverse complement strand
AGAGACTAGGTGAATGGATTAAAAAATAAAACCCACCTTTTTGTTGTCTTCAAGAAACTCATCTCAGTTTCAAGGACAGACACTATCTTAAAGTGAAAGGATGGAAAAAAAAATACGCCAAGCAAATGGTACTAAGAAAAAAGTAGGCATAGCAATTCTAATATTGGACAAAATAGACTTTTTAAACTAAAACTAATCAGAAGAGATAAAGAGGGCCACTTCATTCTGATCAAAGGAACAATAAATCAAGAAGATATTACAATCATGAACATATATTCACCAAACTCTGGTGCACCCAACTTCATAAAAACAATACTACAGGACTTTAAGACCCAGATTAATCCCAACTCACTAATAATAGGGGACTTCAACACCCCACTTTCTCCATTAGATAGGTCAACAAGGCAGAGAGATAACAGAAAGACCTCTGAATTAAGCAATACCATATATAAAATGGACTTAACAGACATCTACTGAGTATTCCACCCAAGCAACAAAGGACATACATTCTACTCAGCACCCCATGGAACCTTCTCCAAAATCAACCATATACTGGGGCACAAAATAAACCTCAACAAATAAAAAAAAAGATTGAAATAATTGCATGCATTCCATCAGATGCATGCATTCTATCAGACTACAATGCAATAAAGTTTACAATTAATACTGGAAGAAGCCCTAATTGCCACATGAACACATGGAGATTAAACAATACACTCCTAAAAGATGAATGGGTCAAAAGAGAAATTAAGAAAGAAATAAATGCATTCCTGGAACTAAATGACAAGGACAATACAGCACAACAAATCCTCTGGAACATGCTGAGAGCTGTCCTTAGAGGGAAGCTTATAGCTTTAAGTGCCTATAACAAAAAATCAGAACACAAATAAATGACAAATAAAACACTGAAATTCAAGT
>NW_008360316.1:3502490-3503659 GCF_000622305.1 Nannospalax galili | reverse complement strand
AGTTTAGAGAGACTTGTGCAACCATAGTTGTTGCTGCTCTTTTAATAATAGGTAGGAGATGGAAGCAACCTAAGTGCCCCTCCACTGACGAGTGGATAATGAAATTGTGGTTTATTTATGTGATGGAGTTTTACTCAGCAGTAAAGAAAAATGAAATCATGAAATTTGCAGGTAAATGGATGGAACTAGAAACTGTTATACTAAGCGATGTAACACAGACTCAGAAAAAACAAAAGAGAGATATGTTCTCCCTCATATGTGGATCCTAGCACCAAATCCTGATAAGTGCTTATGTACCCAGACACAACTACTGAACCAGGATAATGAAAAGGAACCAGAGAGGTAAGGAAAAGAAAGAATCTGAAAGAGAAGAACAGTAGGAAACTGGTGTTAATAAGGGAGATATGGATTTAAAAAGGTGTTATTTTAAGGGGAGGAGGAAGGGAAGGTTATTCAAGGAACCTAGGGGATAAAGGGAAAGAAGGAGCTCAAGAGAGGTAGGATCATAGGAGAAGGGTATTAGTAAGGGAGAAAGGGGGGAAATGGGGGCACCTTAATTGGGGAAACCATGATGGAGGCATGAGGCAATGCGAGAGATAATGTCTAGCTAGTTTTAAAAATCAGAGGGACCCATATTACTCCAACAACCTACTGACAAATTACACACAGCAGATCAAGAAATATATGTCTAGGTAAGGTTTATCTGAGAACAATTGGTCTTTGCCCAAGATTTTCTACATGACATTCAGTAGTTAAAATTACCAGACTGGTGGAACTAACTTTCTTGGATATTTAACATATATACTTTGAGGCCTATAATAATTTGGTCAGTGGGACATAAAGGACAGTTTTTGCTCCTTGCCCTCCTAAGTTGACTAGTTCCAGGGGACTATGAGCATCTCTCAAAATATCCTATAATTGTGGTGGGTCACCTTTCCTCTTGATCAAGGAGCCCGAAGAGACCCCATGAGATGGACTTGAACCAGTGTCCAGTGTACAAAGAGGAGTGTCAACACAGAGGAATCATTTCCTCCATGCTTCCAAGCGAAGCCAGCCATGGTCGAGCAGGATCTTTGATTTATCTTCACATAGGTGGAACTGGTGAAAAAAAAGAGGAGCCAGGGGCTCCTCCCAAGCCTATGTGACCCCTGGGGATCAAATGATCAAAC
>NW_008360316.1:3490919-3502407 GCF_000622305.1 Nannospalax galili | reverse complement strand
ATATAATTTCTTAAGAGTCCATATCATAGCTAAAGGCTACATAACAAGCGACAATGCCAGATAGGAGATACCTTCTTTTGAGTTGTTGGCCAGGGTGGCCCAAGGGACTCCCAGATAGTAACCCAGCATAGAACTGGGAAAATGAACAGCTGACCCAAATCTTACCTAAAGGAATATTGATAACTGATTGCTGCTAGATGAAGAACAGCTGACCTCCCTAAAACAAAGACCTCTTGATAGGCTGACTAGATTCACCAGATGGACAAATAGTGGGGAATGGCTGGGGGTGTCGACAACAGAGCAGACAGCAGCAGGGATATCAGAGTATAAGGGCTCTAGTGAAGGGAGGGAGTCTATGGGAGGGTGCCATCTGGGAAGTGGGTGTATAGTTGACTATATATATTATGACTAGTAATAATCAGATATATACAGATTAGAGATGCATGTGCCAACATCTCAGCGTTAGTAGCAAAAACAATGAGTCTTTCTGCAAGGAACAATATATTCTAAAATGAAATGGAGATCTTTTTTAAACGTTAAAAACTCATTCAATTTTATGTCTTACAGGGCTTATACTGAGTTCAATATTGTATAACTGTATTAATTCAACCGTGAACCTAGAAACTTAAAGCGTACTCTTGCTCTGGAGAGTGTTACTGAATATATTAAATCTGTAATGAAATTCTTCTTCTAATCATGTAGTTATTAAAAATTTAAAAAATAAAAATAAAATGCCCCCAAAACCTTAACAGACACCTTACCCAAGGAGACATGCAAATGGTAAATCCACTTAAGAGAAGGTGGTACATATTGTACGTCACTCGATAGAAACAAAAACCTACAGGCCCATATTAATTATAACAGCCCAAATCCAGAACTCTGACAACACGAAGTGCTGCTAGGATGTAAGCACAGGAGCATTGCCAGAAATGTATATAGTTCTTACAAAACTAAACACATTTGTACCATCTGATCTATCAATTGTGCCCCTTGGTTATTTACCTAATGAATCAAAAACTTGTATTCACGCAAAAACCTATGTGCAAATATTTATAGCAGCTTTCTTTATATTGCCCAAACTGGGAGAAAAATCAAGGTGTCCTTTAAGTAGATGATGGGATAAACACACTGGAATACATGCCTATGTAAAATATGATTTGGAGATGAAGGAAAAGAAAAGAAAAGCAAAAAGGAGAAAAGACAAACTCTCAAGGCACAAAAAAACACGAAAAAATTTTAAATGCACCAAGCTTAGTGGTGCACGCCTTTATCCCAGTACTCGGGAAGCAGAGGCAGGCAGATCTCTGTAAATTCAAGCCATCCTGGTCTACATAGCAAGGTCCAAGCCAGCCAGGGCTACATAGTAAGACCCTGCCTCAACGGCCCCTTCCCCCCAAAAAACATAATGCAATGTGAAGAGGGCCAAACTGAACAGGCTATAAGCTGAATGGTGCCAACTCTATGAGATTCTGGAAAAGTCAAACTATGGTGGCAGTGAAACATGAGCAGTTTCCAGAGCTAGTGAGTGCAGGGAGGACGAGCAGGTGGGGCACAGTGATCTTTAGGGCAGTGAAATTGTTCTGTATGATGCCCTGGTGGTGGCTGCACATCACACATCTTGCCAAACATGGAATGGATGAACCCTGTGTAAGCAGGGCACCTCTGGGGGATGGCTGTCAATGCTGGTTCACCAACATAACAAATGCAAATGACATGGATAGTTGGGAGATGTGCAAGGGGTGGGGAGGGAAATGGGAAATCTTTGTACTTTCTGCTGGGAGCCTAAAGCTACTCTAAAAGATAAAATCTATTAAGACAATGTTCAGTCAGATCCTGGTGACACCGGTCTATAATCCCAGTGACTTCAGAGGCTGAATCTGGAGGACTGAAAGTTCAAAGCCTGCCTGCACTACAAAGTGAGTTCAAGGCCAGTCTGGGAAATTTGAGAAGCCTGCCTCAAAAGGGGTTGGGAAGAAAGCTTGGGGTGGAGCGTTTGCCTAACATGCATAGGGCCTTGGGTTCAATCCCCAGGACAGAGAGAAAAAGTACAGTGAGGGAAGAAAAAAATTAAGAAGCTCGCCGGGTGTGGTGGTGCACATCCTTAATCCCAGCACTCAGGAGGCAGAGGTAGGCGGATCTCTGTGAGTTCAAGGCCAGCCTGGTCTACATAGCAAGCTGAGGCTACAGGAAGATCCTGTCTCAAAAAAAAAAAAAAAAATTAAGAAGCTCAATTTACTATGTTCCATCGAGTAACTATTGTCAAAAAACTAAAATAACATTTTAAACTACATTTTAGATGTTTAAATTTTAAAACGTTTAAATTATATTATTATGACATTTCTTTCCATTGTTCCAAGATAAGCACCTTCAGCCCTACATTTGCCTTTTCCCCAAACCAGAATAACTGGGTCACTGTCAGGAAGTGGTCCTCTCTACCAGAGCCCGTGTGCCTGCAGGCCAAAATCCCCATCCCGCTGGAAGAGCTATGTACAAAGTGCTCCTTTTGACCAGGGTATGTGTGGAGTTTTTCTGGCATGTTTTATGTCTGGATTTCAGGAGACAATGCTTCTCCACACTGTGGGGGGCTGTTAAGTTCACATGATTCCCAATAGCTTTCAGCACTCTGAATATTGATGGGAAGAAAAAAGCTGGGCTTCCTATAGGTAAGGTGCCTCATTGGTTGTGGCTTCCTTCAAGTTTTACCAACTGCCGGATCTTGGATTAGCTTCCTCCTGAGTTCTTTATAACCCAGATCCGCACTCCCCAAGTGATCACACCAAAAGCATGCAATTTGACCAGAGCATCTCTGCTTCCATCCCTCCCACTGTCAAACTCCCTGTTGCAAATCTTCACCAGGCTGGGCCCCATGGCCTCTGCTGTCATTTCTGATATCACCCCATGATGCCAGCAGTGACCTCTCTTGCATCACAAGCCACCATCTATCAGCAGCTGCAGAAGATACAATGCCGACAGTGCCTTCCAAGCTCCAAACCAGAAAACGTATGGAATGAAGTCTGCATCAGCTACTACAAAGACGAGACGCTGTCCAGCCTCTGGAAACTTCTAGATCATCAAATGACTCTTTCTCCAAGCACTGGACTCTTTCCAGTTCTTGGCATAGCTGCCATCAAACCAGTCACAATAGCATTGTCTCTTTGCATTGAATCTTTATTCACTTTCATCTTGTGAGGATAGATACTCCCATGAATAAAAGTCTTCATTTTGGTCACTGTCTGTTTGGAGCTCTGACTATGCTTCAGCACTCACTGACTGCATCACAGAGCACCACAAGGCAGAGTGGTCCAAAGCAACACTGTTGTCCGAGAGTGGTCTGTTGATCTCACTGTGAGCTACTTGTACCATGTGGGGACTGGGTTGACCTGAGAGGCTTCAGGGCTGCGTGCTTAGGGTCTACCTGAGCACCTTCTTCTGCCTTTGGAGGTCCCTCCCCACGTGTGGCCTGTCATCCTCAGGGCTTCCCCATGTGGCTTCTCTCCAACAGGGTATCTTGGGCTTCTTCACAGTATGGCAGCTAGGCTCAACAGCATGAGCAGAAAGCCTCTGGGATTTCCCAAGCACAAGGCATGAGATCAATACAGAGTCAAAGGGAGTGGAACTTGCCTTTGCCTATCTGTGAGGAGTGTAAAGAATCTACAGCCTGCCTTAACCCACCACATCATGCTACAGACCTGCTATACTAAGGTGAAGGGCAAACCACAGTCCCCTTCCCAGCACCATGCCTTTCTTCACCAGTCCCTCCTCATGTCTCCTTGAGCACAGTGTCCAGGTTAGTGGCAGCTTTGAGAACCCCTGAGTGACTTCATTCAGCAGGTCTTTGCTGACTGCAACACAGAAGCATTGTGGTTATAATGAGCCCCTCTAAGTCCTCAGCCCAGAAGCTGTCTCAGCCTGCTTCCTCGGGTTACTGACAGTTCCATCAAACTTAAGCCTAGGGTTTGTCCCCAGCTCAAAATGTCTTCAGTTCCAAGAAATCTGGCTGGGGTTGGCTTCCAACATTCTTACTAGTATGACCACAGCCTTTGCTGTGGAGAATGCTCCTATTAGTCTAACTGATGGCAGCCTCCTCATTTGGGTGAACCCTTCAGGATGGTTAATTTTATTTGCCAATTTAACTAGGCCAGAGTTCCCAGATTATACTTACACACACACATTTCCCATCCAAGGTTTTACTGTCTGTGGTTTCAGCTATCTGCAGTTCAACATGGTCTGAGCATATTAAAGGGCAAACCCCAGAAATAAACATGTTACATTTCTCAGTCATATGCCTTCTGAGAAGCCTGGCAAAGGTTCAGTGTTCTACTCCATCCTGGAATGTGTAGCACTTGTCCAGTGTATCCACATAGTATATGCTACGTACCCTTGAGTCACTAAGTCCTGTTAGCTGATCAGTGTTGTAGATCTCGTGTTCAAGTAACCTTTATTTTACTTAATAATGGCCCAAAACACAAGAGATGTTGGCAGTTTTATTATGATATAGTGCTAAAATTGACCTATGTTGTCATTATGTACTGTAATTAATTTCTTACTGTATCTAGTTAACAAAGCAAACTTTGGTGTGGTTATGCATGGGAAAAAACATGATATATACAAAGCTCAGGGCCATTTACTGTCTGTGGCCTCCTCTGGGGATATTGGAACATGTCTCACCCATGTCACATGGGTGAGAGGAGACTTCTAAGTTTTTCCTCTGGCTTCCACATGTGTGGGCATGAGGATGCAGGTGCACTTGTGTGTATTGGGGCACATACCTGTGTGTTCATACGGGTGTGTGTGTTCATATTTTACCATGGAACATATGTTCTTATTGAAATATTTATTCCCCCCATTTATCATCTTCAGTGACTTCTCTGTTTGTTATTTCTATTGACAATGACGGCATTTATTTATTCATGACTAAATGCCAGGTTGTATTGTGCAACACCACCACATAGCAATGAGCTTTTGCAGCAAAGTGCTTTAACAAACAACCCCAAATGTCAATGGACCACAACCGAAAACATTTCTCCCTCGTGGCCATGCTTCTTTCTGAAAATGTGCTTCTTCATGTGGAATATTCCTGGTATTCATAACTCCTTCAAACATCTAGTAGACTCCCTGAGTAAAAGCCAGGAATTTGGCTCCACTTTTTAATTGAATCCCTATTTTCCTCAATGTAGCTGCAGGTCCTCTGACCAGCCATGGGCAACAGCTCTACAGGATGTAGTGGGCAAAATTCCAAGCAATTTTCTAAATGAGGGCAGACATGTAATGTTTCTCTTTTTGTTTTACTGCCCAATGCAACCGTGGACTCATTGTTCCAAAACGCTGGCTGCTAACCCAGGCATTCTCCAAACAACAGTGACAGCTCCTGTGCTGAGTTGTGTGTGATTACTGCAATTACCATCAATGGCAGACCACATTACAGAACAGATGACCAGCTGTCTCATTAGGACCATCCTTCCTGTGGGGCAGTGACACTGCAGACCTGGCTTGTTTACAGGCATGGGTGTCTACACATCAGCATGTGCACCCGCCAGTGCTTGGTCAACTGCTAAAAAGGGTTGTGCTACACCTGGCCACTCTCTGAACCCACTGCCCAGTGGCTGATCTATTGTACCCAGACCCACACATCTTCATAAACCCACCAGGTAAGCGTGCCCTAGAAAAGTGTTTTACATGTGAACTCTCCTACTCCATTCCCATCAGAGCCTGCCAGGTAGGGTTGTTCTTATCATTTACAAATCAAAAACCCCACGAGGCTAAAACTTACTTTACTTGCTCAGAATTGGAAATGAGTTGGAGCAGGTAGGATGACTCTCTTCTGTGAGAAGTCTTCCCACCAATTTTAGCACAGTCTCATTTTTGTAATTAAACCTGTCCCTTTTCATGTAATAGTCAAAGCTTCAAATTCAAATTCATGAACAGCAAAATGCTTCCCCATATAGACTGGGACTCTCCATCTCATTTTCCACTAAGAGGAACTGGTTCCTTGGAGAAACCATTCATAAAAGATATGGGGCAGGAATGTACAGGAAGAGCTTAAGACACCTTGAACAGGACAAGGAAATTATTAGAAAAGAGATTTTAAAGTGACATGGGACCCAAACTGAAGACTGGCTGACTAACTGAAGATGGAATGATTTAAGCCTTAAAAAGAAGATGGCTGGCAAGCAGATCATGTTAGTTACTTTACTGATTGCTGTGACAAAACACTTGACCAGAAGCAGCTAGTAAGAGAGGAAGGTTTATTGTGGCTTACAGTTTTAGAGGATACGGTCTATCACAGTGGGAAAGGCATGGCAGCAGGAGCAGGAGGTCACTGCTAATGTTGAGTCTGCAGTCAGAAAACAGAAACTGGACAGGAAGTGAGCTGGGCTATTAAACCTCAAGGCCCATCACCAGTGACCACTTTCTTCAGCAAGTCTCCACCTCCTAAAAGCCCTATCATCTTCCAAAACAATGCCACCAGTTAGGAACCAACTATACAAACACATTGAGCCTATGGGAGACATTTCATATTCAAACTACAATGCAGATATGTAAAAAATCATGGGATTCTCATAACACTGAAATCAAAACCAAGAAATGAAAGGAAAAAAAAACATTGGGGACCTTTGGAGGTTGCTAGGATATTACACGTTATTCTGAACTTGGATAGTAAAGGAGAAGAATTGAACACTATTGAGCCCTTCTTACATTGACTGAATTCCAGAGCCACCAAACAGTCAATGAGAGGAACTTCCTACAGAAAAACCCAGCTGATTAATAGTGAAGCAATTGTGTTATTAGGAAATTGGTTTTACAAACCTTGCTGAGATGGTGGAGCTTGATGCTAGCTGGTGATGTTAAAAAAATCAGAAGGGGCTGGAGAGATGGCTCAGCAGTTAAGAGCACTGGCTATTCTTGCAAAGGTCCTGGGTTCAAATCCCAGCACCCACATGGCTGCTAACAGCCATCCATAACTCCAGTTCCAAGGAACCTAATGCTCTCTTCTCCACAAGCATTGTACATGGGTGCACTTGCATACATTCATACAATATATGCATACACATAAAAATAAAGCAAAAAAATCAGAAGGAGAAAGAGATGAAAGGCTGATGATAAGAATGTGGGGTCCTATGTG
This sequence comes from Nannospalax galili, assembly GCF_000622305.1. NCBI lineage: Eukaryota > Metazoa > Chordata > Mammalia > Rodentia > Spalacidae > Nannospalax > Nannospalax galili. Next base: position 3,495,284 of record NW_008360316.1, on the reverse strand, counting down.
TTTCTGAACTGAAAAATTCTACTCTGAAAAATAGAACACGGGGCTGGAGAGATGGCTCAATGGTTAAGAGCACTGGTTGCTCTTGCAGAGGACCTAGGTTCATTTCCCAGCACCCACATGGCAGCTAACAATCATCTGTAACTCCAGTTCCAGGGCATCCATTGCCCTCTTTTGACCTCTGCCTCTGCAGGCATTGCAGGACATGGGTTTACTTATATACATGCAGGCAATATATTCATACACATAAAATAACTAAAATATTTTTAAAAAGAAAAGTAGAACAAACATGGCCTGCCTGTGAAACGGTTGATGGGACATGGCCCGTGTGCAAGATGACAGCTGTTACCAGAACAATCCCGGCTTCTACAGGTGTGACAGTAACAGTGTTAGAGCACACCAGGAGAGTGACACAGTGCCTAGGACTTGCTTTAAGATATGCCAAGAAGAGTAATTTTGGGAAGAAAAAGACGGAGTAGGAAAGCATGCATAGAGGTCAGAGGACAACTTGCTGGAGTCGGTCCTTCCACCACATAGGACCCAGGGATCAAACTTAGGTCAGTAGGCTTGGGCGGCAAGCACCTTTACCCCCTGAACCATCTCACTGCTCTGAGATTTTTTATTCTTTATACTTTTGTGCATATGTGAAACTTTCCACAGTAATTTTCACTTTTTTGAAAGTCCATGCTTCTTTGCAGCTTGGTCTTCCATGAGCCAGAGGTTGCAGAGGGAAAAGTTGAGTTACCACTTGTCACTTCTGCTCCTGGCCCCGCTCCTGCTCACTTCCGGAGCAGGCAAGAACCTACCTGTCACCTTGTGCCTTTGTGTCCAAAGGATTTTCCTGCAGGGTTAGGGTGGATTTCATTTTGTTTTTAAAGACCACTCCTTAGGGCTCTGCCACCTACAGGTCACTCTCAGTGTGGGCAGAGTATCCAGACTGTCATCTACTCCAGCCACCCAGAGCCCTCTCAGCCCCTCCTCCTCCTCTCTTTCTTGTGCCTGGGATGAGGTAAGTACCTTGCTCCACCATACATTTCCAACTATGGTGGACTGCATCATCCATCACAGGCCACAGCCAAGGAGTCAACTGACCATGGATGAAACCTCCAAAACGAACCTTCTCTCCTCATGAGTGGATGTTCTTAGGTTAATGTTATGATAGCTTCTTGTTTGTCAACCTGACTGGATCTGGAATAAACTGGACACTCCTATGTGTATTTTCTTGATCAGACTGTTTGAAGTGGGAAGACATACCCTCACTGTGGGCAGCAGCTTCCAATGGCAGCCCAGATACAAGAGATGGAAGAAAGTGTTTTGCTTTTTGCCTGCTTGCCTTTACTCCCTGTGGCAAGTTCGTCTATTTTGTTGCTGTGATTGCTGCATTCCTTTACCCAGCTTCCAGCCAACAATGTGGACTGAAGATCAGTGGCTCTCCAGAAGCCCTCCACATTTTCAGTGCTAGATCAGGACTGCTGAGACTGAGCCTTGTGGACTGAGAAACTACTAGGTTCACAGCCTCTTCAGTGTGAGACAACCTTAGTTTAACTACCCAGACCTATCCTGTAAGCCAGTCTAATGAATGCCCTTTTGCTATATATTCATTCTCTCTCTCGGTTCCTCTGGAGAACCCTGAATAATTCTGTGATGAAGCTAACACACATTTAAACTACATCACATCCTAGACTGATAGTCCAGTCACATGCTGACTTCATGGTCTCATTGTTTTAAACTCTTTCTGAGAGACACAAATCAGTACATGAGACTGAGGAGGCACTGGAGTAGGAGAAGGGACAACAGTACTGCTTGGGAGGAAGTGTTACTTCTTTCTTAAAAATATTTTATTATTATTTATATTTATTTTATGTGTCTGAGTGTATTGTCTGCATGTGTAAGTGCACCCATGTCATGCAATGCCTGTGAAGGTCAGAGGGGCAACGAGGATCCCCTGGGACTGGAGTTACGGAGAGTTGTTAGCTGCCATGTGGGTTCTGGGGTTCGAACCCAGGTCTTCATCCCCTGGAACTAGAGTTATAGATGGTTGTTAGCTGCCATGTGGGTGCTGGGAACCAAACCCAGGTCCTCTGCAAGAGAGGTCAGTGCTCTTAAGTGCTGAACCATCTCTCCAGCCTCAGAAATGCTATTTCTTGATGGAAGTTACCCACCAAAGAGTATGTTTGTGTCCTTTCCTCTCCACCCTTCCTCTGCCTTGTATTCAGTGAGCTTCCCCAGTTTAACCACAATCATGGGCATCTCTGAGAAGGTCCTAAGGTAGTGGGTATCTGACACACAAGCCAGGGAGCTGTTGACAACAGAAAACTGAACGAATATCTCTGAGAGTGGGTAACAATGGGAATTCACTAATACTTCTAATAAACATTAAAGGACATGTTCCACATTAATGCAGATGTTTGATGATGTCAGGGGTTTGAGCCACTTTGGGGCTTTCTCTTGATTTTCTCCTCTTAGCCACAAGATGGCTGCCACAGTTTCCATCACTACATTATCACATAGTGGTATGCAAAGTGAGAAAGAGGTGAAATGGTAAGTCTTCTGTGTCTATTTGATCAACTAGAAAGTATTTTCAAAAATTCTCCCAATAGACTATTCTTTTACATCTCTTTGACCAAAACAGCCAATCTCCCTACTCCCGTCCAATCACTAGAAGGGAGAATGGGATGATCATGACTGGTCAGCTGATCATAATGAATTGAGATTTTGTTAGCAAAGGAAAGGGACTGGTTTTTTTGTGGGTCACCAAATTGTCACCGCAGGAACCAAGGACAGCACCCACCTATTTCTATTTCATGACTTAATTCAGTGCAAATGATGAAACAGCACTCTTACAATTAGTCTCACACATGAGTGTTGTGAGTGATGGGAACTAGGCTGGTTTAAAGGTCTCTTTCGTCCTCACGTTGTGCTCCTTGGAGCCCCTGACAGACTGAATCAGGAGTAGAAACCATACTGAAACAACAGCCAAGACATGAGCACCCAGGCTGCAGGGTACCTGTGTCATCCCAGAGGTACCATCGTGCCTGGGGACCTGCGTACACTAGCCTCTCCACTGGGCAACACTGTCAGCCTGACTCCATTTCTGCCCCAACTGTGGAGGAGAACATTGGTAAGAACCATTGCAGCTGTGGGGCAATAATCAGAATGGAGCGTGTCAGAGGGCTATACACAAGAGAACAGGAGTAAGGAGGAGAGCTGAGACAGGAAGTGGAAATCAGCAAGAAGCTGTGCAATATCAGAGCCTGAGAGCACAAGGTGGGCGTAGCTGCTACCCTGGCCAGGAGAGGCTAGTATGACAGCCTCAAACCAGGTGGGCAGCAGAAGAATGAACGGAGGTGGAGAACAAGAAACAGGAAGCTGGGGCAGGGACAGAGAGAGTCTTAGTCTGGGTTTGTACTATGATTGATATTTCCTACCAGTGTCTGGTGTGTAGCTGACACACAGTTTTGAGGGTTGCTGGTTTAAACTGATTTAAATGTCCATACACAGGGCTTAGGGGTTAATTTTCAACAGTGTAACAGACAAACCAGATTCTTCTCTTGGGGAATTTGGAGGTAAAATACAGAGTTGCAAAACTGAAGCAAAGTGGAGAAGAAGGCCTAGGGTACCAGGGGGAAGCAGGGGTCATGGAGGATGCGCAGGTGCAGGGAGGAAGACCTGGCAACAAGAAGCCTTGGGAAATGTGGGGAGCCGCCTGCCGTCCCTGCAGACGCCATTACAAGATGGCGCTAACATCTGGTTCATGCTGAGCAGTAAATAAGTCAGTACGCATGCCCGAAGTAATTTTCCACCTTCTAGTCTCTGCCTACCTCGTGGCGTGATATGGGCTGATGAGTTTGCGACCAATCAAGAGTAGCCACGTCCAAGATGGGCTTACTAACCTATATAAGGGCTGAGTTTCCGACATTCGGGGTCTTCGCCCTGTAAGCTTATGCTCTCCCTCTCAAGATGCATTAAAGCTTTTCTGCAGAAGGATCCTGAGTGTGCCGCGTCGTTCTTGCTGGCGAGACGATAGCGCAGGACAACTGGTGCTGAGACCCGGGAATTCAACCAAACCATCGTCAGCACCATCGGAGACCCCTTGAGTTCAAGGAGGATTCAGAACTGCAGGTAAGGACGTTCAGAGAGGTATGTTTTTTCTGGACTTTGGCTTGAACCTGTTTCCGCTTTGGAAAGGTAGCTTTGAGGCCTTGGTTATCATTCTGGGAGCACTTATAGTTTTGTTGTATAAAACATGCCAGGCCGTTGTGGCGGAAAGTCGAAATGTTCTTGAGGAAGTCCAGGATAGCATGTCAGAAACTGAACGCAGTGAGAGGTTAGGTGCACGAAAAAAGAAACGGGCCCCAAATAAGGAAA
>NW_008360316.1:3470170-3487646 GCF_000622305.1 Nannospalax galili | reverse complement strand
ATTTGATCCATTGTTTTCTTTGCTGTACAGAAGCCTTTTAATTTAATGAGGTCCCATTGTCAATTGTTGGTCATAAGTCTCGAGTGACTGATGTCCAATTTAGAAAGACTTTTCCTGTACCTATATCTTGTAGCATACTACCTATGTTTTCTTCTAACATTTTCATCATTTCAGACTTCACATTGAGATTTGATCCATTTGGAGTTGACTTCTATACAGGATGATAGGAATGGATATAATTTCATTTTTGTTCATGAGGCAATCCAATTTTGCCAGTCACATTTGTTAAAGATATTGTCTTTCTTCCAAGTGTTTTCTTGGCACTTTTTCAAATAACAAGTTGCTGAAATTGCATGGACTTATGTTTGAGTATTCTAATATATTCCATTGGTCTATATGCCTGTTTTTGTGCCAATACAATGGTGTTTTATGTGGGGAGCCGCCTGCTGTCCCTGCAGACGCCATTACAAGATGGCGCTCACATCCGGTTCATGCTGAGCAGTAAATAAGTCAGTACGCATGCCCGAAGTAATTTTCCACCTTCTAGTCTCTGCCTACCTTGTGGCGTGATATGGGCTGATGAGTTTGCGACCAATCAAGAGTTGCCACGTCCAAGACGGGCTTACTAACCTATATAAGGGCTGGGTTTCCGACATTCGGGGTCTTCGCCCTGTAAGCTTATGCTCTCCCTCTCAAGATGCATTAAAGCTTTTCTGCAGAAGGATCCTGAGTGTGCCGCGTCATTCTTGCTGGCGAGACGATAGCGTGGGACAGGGAAACGCAGATGCTCCCAGTAGAGACAGTGCCAGAGCTCTCACAACAGGTCCCTCTTGGGTACTCACAGGATGCCAAAGCAGCACAGGAAAGGGAGCTTACCTACCCCTGATGTGGGGCCACACAGGCTGCTACACAATGCTGCTGTGGCCCACTCACACGGGCTGCTGTCCACTCACATGGGATGCTGTGCACTCACACAGGCTCTTGTCCATTCACACGGGCTGCTATCCACTCACCTGTCTGCTCGCACAGGCTGCTGTCCGCTCACACAGGCTTTGGGGTCACACGGGCTGCCCTAGGTTTTGCATTCAGCAGAAGCAGCTGCCTTCCAGTTTTCCCTCTCTGAGGCCCCTGACATACAACACATTCTTTACTAAGGAGTCCTCCCTACCTAAGGAAATCAGAGGAGCACCTTTCTTTTTTGTGTTTGTTTGTGGCACTAAAGGTGCTTACTAAGACCATATCTGGGTACTTACTGTTCTCTAGCCTTTGGTTTGTCACTTCTCCATTTTGAGCTTGATTTGTTGGGGATTTGTGGGTGATTCGTGTCCAGGTGTAGGACCCTGAGACCCTCTTCATTCACCCGCTACCCTCCAATCCCTCCAGACCCCCACTAATTGCTCTTTTAGCTTCTGTAAATGCTTGGCTGCTGCTTTAGACATGCCTAGACATGCCCTGGCATGCCCTGACCCTCACCTGCTACCCCCCCTTTCCAGGAAACTATAGATTAAGCAAGCCGGGGCATGAAACTGCCCTATAAGGTAAAAATGGAGACTCCTGGCCCCACAGATAACAGCACATTCCACAGCCCTGAGAATTGCACCTACCAATAAGAAACTTACAGGGCTGCATCTTATACATCCAATCAGTTTAAAATCATGTGGCTCTCAGCACGGATCCATTGAGTTGGTGAGGTCTGAGAGTCCGAGCTTAAGCCCGAATAAACCATAAACCTTGCTTTTGCATTTTGGTGTGTTGGGTCCTCGGTGGTCTTCTTGGGGTCCTGTGGATGAGGTACAACACAGGGACCAAAATAAACTCATTCATGAACCCACATAATATGCACTGGTGTCCAATTCCAGAGATGAACAGGACAGTATTCCAGCCTTTCTTTAGGCTCTCTTCAGGAAAGAGCATGGGAACCCAAGGACAGGTGAATCAGGAGAGGAGAGGAGACATTAAAAAGTCCTCCCTGGCTTAAAGGAAGAAGAGAAGAGGAAGGAATGGAAGCCCAATTCATCTCCAGCTAAGGGAGAGATTTGGGACCATCCAGGCGTGCAGGGCAGGTGACAGTGATATCACTTAGTACTATTCTGTCCTCTCCAGGCCAGTGGCCTGTCCTCGGGTGTGACTTGAATCTTCCTTGTCAGCAGCCCTGAAGCAAAGTCCCGCTCAGCCCTGAGTGTTTCTGACCCTGGAAGGCCAGGGTCCAGCTCTGCCTGCACTAGAGGGCCTATGGCCACATAACAGATCAATGCCCACACTCCAGAGAGCCCCTGCTGTGTCTCAGCTTTTAAAAATAAAATAAAATAAATAATAAAATAAGATAGTGTAGAGTTCAAGGCCAGGTGTAACAGTGTCTCTCAGTGGTTCATCCTAATGAACTATCTACATGAGAGGTTTGGGGAAGCCAAGATTTCAGCTTCTTGCAGAGAGAGAAAACAAGAACTTTCATGTCAAATGCCTGGTCTCCCCAATGAGAGTAAGAGCCCAGCATGCACTGGGAACACTGCAAATGGTTGAGAAGGGTCCACTGTAGCTAATTTCCTGGCTGAGTCAAGGCCGAAAATCAAAGGCTGCCTGCTGAGCTGATTGCACATCACTTAAGTGTTTTTGTTTGTTTGTTCATTTGGTTTTGGTTTTGTCTTAGGAAGTCACAGCATGCAGAGGCAGATTAATTTGTGTGGTTCTCAGATTCCCTGCACAGGAGCCATGTGCTTCAAGTGTTCTTTGGAAAGCAATCAGGAATGACTTTTGCTGCTTGTACAGTTGTTTTTGGTCCGCTTTTATCTTCCATTCACACATGCCTGGATGCTGCACTTTTCACCAGAACTGCCCAAAGACAGTGGAAAGGCTTTATTCCATATTTATTTCAATAACGCCCTTCTTAGCACCAGTGAGGACAATGGCCCCAGCTCATACCTACCCATAAAACAACACAGGCCAGGATGGGAAATAACTGGCAAGAAAGCCTTGACTTCAGAATTAGAGTTCAAAGATCTTAAAAATAAATTGTCGTAATAATCTGAACAAAACAAAATAAACCCAATATAATTAAATCTTTTAGCTAAGGACTTTGTGAAGCATTTTGACTTTTCTTTTTTTGAGACAGAGTCTCCCTATAGCCCCAGCTGGCTTAGAACTCATTATGTAGACCAGCCTGGCCTTGAACTCACAGAGATCCACTGGCCTCTGTCTCTGCCTCCTGAGTGCTGAGTGTTTAGCACCACCACTGCGTTACACTTTTTAAAATGACAAAATTCTTGCCAACTGCCCTTTCAGACTGCTTCTTTCATGTCCTTCTAGAACATTCTGTGTATATGGAAAAGAGCGTTTTGTGTGGGGAAACCGACCTAGTGTTTTAACCTTGTATTTTATGGCCCATTTTCCCATACAAAACACCCTTCTCCACTTGCATACAATGTTCTAGAAAGATATGAAGCAAAGCTAGACCCATGATTCTGTCCTACCCCAATTCTGGCCACTATCCCCTCCCTCCATTGGGCTCTCGCCACCTCATTCCCCCAAGTTCCCTTTTTCTTCCTTATTGAACCTCAGCCGCCACCAGTCTTGCTTCATTTCACCCTACTTCTGGCTCCAGGTAAGTCAGGGCTCCCCTAGGAAACAGTGCCCTCTAATCACCACCATATACTCTGGGTAAGAAGTTCCCTGAGGGCTGGGTGTGGCAGGTCAGGAGGCTGAAGTAGAAGAATCCAAAGTTCCAGGTCAGCTTGGCTATATATTGAGACATTGTCTCAGAACAAAAGTTTCCTGCAATGGCCCTCAAGCACCCTGTACCAGCACATCTCACAACTGGAAATGGATACTCACTGGTCTAACCCTCTTCTTGTGGACCAGAAGCTCCATGAGGCAGACCCTCATCTGTCTTGTTCTTCATCATCACCAGTACCATAATGACTACTTGGAAGGAAAGGAGGGAGAGAGGAAAAGAAAGAAGAAGAGGGGAGGCAGGGAGGAAGGGGGATATGGGCTTGGAGGGGTAGAGAAAGCTCTCACACAAGAAAGGCCCTCTACTACCTGCTGACAACTGCAGGGAAGTCAAAAGGAGGTTGCAAAAACTCATGATAAATAGACCACATTATGACTCACTTGTTAATATATGCTTCAAAGAAAGTCTATTTCTCACAAAACCATGTTGGTTTTACCATCTGTATTAGTTACTTTCCTGTTGCTATGATAAAATACTCTGACAAAAGCAACTTAAGGACAAAAAGGGTTTATTTTGGCTTGTGGTTCCAGAAGGCTAGAGCCCACCATGGCTCGGGGAGGCATGGCAACAATCAGGAAAAGCACAGGGGGCAGGAGCAGGAAGCTGGCTGATCTCATTTACATCCACTCACAGGAAGTGTGGCAAGGCTATAAAATCTCAAAGCCCACCTCCCAGTGACCTACTTCCTCCAGCAAGGCTCCACCTCCTAAAGGTTCCATAACCTCCCCAAACAGCACCACCAACTGGGGACCAAGTGTTCAAATCCATGAGCCTATTGGGGACATTTCTCATTGAAACTGTAATACTTTTTGTTTGTTCTATTTGAGTTCTTTTGTTTTGAGACAAATTTTATTATGTAGCCCAAGCTGGCTTCAAACTCTGAGCAATCCTCCTGCCTCAGTCTCCTGAGTGCCAGGATTATAGGCATGCACCACCACATCCAACTTTGATTTCACCATGCTAATCATGAAAGCTAAGTCTTCTCATAGGCTCCCACAAGAAGAGTGAGTTCAGGTGTGGGCAGCATTTCCTTAAGCCATTCCTATAACATCAACAGTCTCTGCACACCAGAGTAGATTCTCTGACAGAGATCAGAAAATGGGCCTGTGGAAACGTTTTTTTTCTAGTTTGAGGGGCTGCCTGCCTCTGCCGGCTAGCCAGGACCCTATGATGCTTCTCCTGGCTCCTTACAGAAGACAAGAATAAACCAGTCCCCAGGAGAGCAGGAAAGGGCTGGTGGAAGCTTTGTCACCAGTATCCCTGACTCTGCTGTCCACTAATGAACTCAGGCAGGAACTTGCTTTCTCCCACCCTAGCTGTCCTCCTTCATAAAGTGACACCAACAGTTCAAATGGCAGAGGGAAGCTGCCACCCTCAGGAGTGTGTGTACAGGGCTGAGCCTGGGAGAGACTAGGGAGGGACTGACTATGGTCTTCACCAAACCGTAACAGCACTGCAGGAATGCACCTGTGGTAGATGGATGTTTTTCAGCCTGCAAATGTGTGAGCCTATGAGTATGCGAGCTAATGATGTGTCTACAAATGTGTGAGCTCACAGAAGTGAGCCTGTGAGAGTATGAGCCCATGAGTGTGTGACCCTTTGAATGTGTATGTGGCCTTGTGAATGTGTGACCTGCTGATTGTTTGAGTTTGAGTGTATGTGAACAGTGGTGTGTGTGTGTGTGTGTGTGTGTGTGTGTGTGTGTCTATGAATGTGTAAGTCAGCATGTATGTATGTAAGCCCACATGTGTTAGCCTTCAAGTGTGAGCCCCACAAGTGTGGACCCTTGAGTGTAGTGCCTGAGCCCACCATCTGATGGCTACAAGACTACATCTGTGAGTCCATGTGTATGTGAGCCCAGACATGCTCCTATGTGTTTGCTTATTTATTTCTCTTCATTGCTCAGGGGAGGAAAGTAAGGTGCAAGTGGCTAAAACTCACCCTTCAAACAGGCTCTGTCCAGCGTGCTGTGACCTGGAAGGAAAAAAGGGCCACAGTCCTGTATGGGGCGGGTCGCTTGACCCCCAGCGTGGTGTGTGCGGGCACCCTGGGGTCTCCGCCACACCTGGCTAATCCCGGCGTGAGTCTGGCTGCAAGCGATGTGGGGAGCGTGCCTGGGCTCCCGGGCGCACTCACTCTGGATGTGGCCCGGGGTCAGGTGTGCGTGCACTCTCTCGCCGTGGTTCTGGTCCCGCTGGCTAGCGGCTGGCGGGCCTGGCAGGCCGCGCCTCTCTGGAGACAGCAGGTGCGAAGACTTCTCTGATGCTGGCTGTAGCTGATAGCTACACACTTCTCTGGAGCGGAGAGCTTCCTCTGCTACTAGAGTATTATCTAGTTGAGATCCCGCCTCTATTACACCCTTGTGCCCTTCCTCAGGATTGCGGAGTCCTGGCCAGTGAACTCCACAAGGAAGAAGCACGGAGGCGGCGAAAGCTGGGGTATCCGTGGGTCGGTAACAGAGAGTGCTGCTCTCCGGTGAGATCAGGTCACCGGTAGTAAGACACAGGACTCAAGGCACGGCTTAGTCTGTGTTTACTGCTTTATTGTATCTCTGCTCCTTGCTGTCCAGCGCTCTGCTGATCCAGCTTTCTGGGACCCAATCTCCAGGACCCCGTCTCTGACCCGATCTCCGACTATTAAGAGAAGACTAGCATATTTATATACCATGGGGGTAGTGGTAAAAGCTTTTAGATACTTTGTGAGATATTCTATTTACATGTGGAAGTGGGTTTCTGCTAGACTATTGTCTACCTGTAAAAATCACACACAGGAAGGCATGGTATGCATAGAGCCAAAGGCCATGTTTATGTCAAGGCATCTGTGGCGGCCACTTCAAAGGGAGAGACAGGAAAGATGCCAGAAAGCACCTTGCTATGAAAAGGAGCCCGCAGCACATTCCCCGAGCTGCATGAGCTGTCCGGTGTGAAGGGGCTTCGACTTTTGCATAACAGAGGTCTCCCAACAGTCCTGCATTAGGGCCCAGCATTCCACAGCCCACATGGAGACTGGATATGATACCAGCAAGGCCCCTTGGCCAGCCCATCCCACAGTGACTTCAGCTCACTGTGCTCCAGCAATGGGCACCAGACAGCATCACACTGTAGCACACCAGCTCTCTGCCTGGGACATCTAGACATATTGGTTCAACTTTCTGAAATGATTCCATAAATGTCAACAGAGAATACAGCAGCATGATCCATAGAAACGATTCCCAAGACATTTGGATACTTGAAGCCACCTTTCCAAACCCTGCAGATACCATGTTTTTTCTATATGCACATACCTATGATAAATCTTCATTTATAAGTTAGGTATGATAAGATATTTATAATACTAAAATTGAATAATTATAGCAGTGTGATAAAATGTATTTAAAATTTATGTATTATTTCTGGAATTGTTCCATTTAGTATATTCAGGCCTTGATTGACTGGATAACTGAAACTACTGGGAAAAATGGGAACTGTGGAAAAGGGGGGCTGCTCTGACACTTTCTGTTCTGCATCACCCAGAGCCCTGCAGGAATGGAATGGGTATGATAACCCTGTATACATTCTGAGGGGCTACCCAAATGAGGGCTATCCACCTGAGGGCTTTGGGGTTCTGCTTTGCCCAGCTTTCAGGGTACTCAAAGAAGTATTGGTAGCCTTGGTTCCCATGTAGTAGCCACAGAACCTTGGCCAAACTTTCCTTCTGCATTTTGACCACAGGCATAAGCTAGTTTCTTTCCAGCCCCCAGGGCTGTGGGAAAGGGTAAAGAAAAGAAACTGTGGGGCACTCTGAGCACCAGCAAGTGCTCCCCAAACATAAAATATAATCCTTTCCTCTTTCGGGGGGGTGAAGATTTTCTGTTTTTCTCCCATGCTTGGCACTATAAATTGTGTCACTGTGTATCCAATGGTGGTAGGGAGAACTGGATCCATGTGAAAATCTTGTGTGGTTTTCTAGTTCTGCCTCAGACTTCCTCTGTTGTGTCCAGGGCTGGTTGAAGCAGAGCAGGAGGCTTTGCGCAGAACCCCCATGACTGTGCACTGAGTCCTTCAAATGCTCTGATTTCCCAAGAGCACTCGTGGAAGGAAAATATGACTGATAAAATAGTTCTGGAATTGTGTTTCTGCAAATCTCAATATAGAATAATATTTATGAAATATTCTAGGCTTTTGATTGAAAGTGAAACATGAGGGTCATAAATATGCCATGTAGCTCATTAGGCAGGCCACGGCTCCCAGGCCACATAAAATGGGTCTGTAGCTCTGGGCTCCATCTATCACTTGACTCTGTGATTATCCTGAAACCCATAGAGTGTCTCCTCCATGGAGTAATGATTAAAGATGACATTTCTAACTTGGAAGCACAAAAGTCCAGCTCTGTATGAAGTGTTGGGTGTGTGAGACCCTACAGAATGGTTTTGGGGTGTCCCCCACATAAAAAGTGTATTTGGGGAAATGTAGCATATCAGAGTAGACCCTATACTTACCCCTTCCCCACAGACAGAGGTCTCTGCTTTCTCTATATCTCAACTGGGCATGCTCAGCATCCTCAGCACTGAAGGAAGGAGGGGTGGAGAGTGAAGCAGATCAGATCAGGATGCAGCTAGTTCACCCTGACAGCCAACCTCAGCCTCACTTTCAGGTATGTGCTCAGTCTCCTCAGGTAAAATGCCTGAGGCCACTCAGGGATGTCCCCACCAACACAGTCCATGTGAGGTGTGTGAGGGATAGGTGTGTGCCAGTCAGCTTCCCGTCCATATCTATGACAAAATAATCAAGATAAAAGGAACAAAGCTTATTTTGGCTCACAGTTTGGGAGGTGTTTGTCTGTGGCCAGTCAGCCTGTTGTTTTGGGTCTGTGGTAAGACAGCAAGCACATCATGTTGGGAAGTACATGGTAGGAGAAGCTACTCACCTGTGACAGCCAGGGAATTTTAAAAAAGGAGGAGGGGTGAAGTCTCAATAATCCTTTCAAGGGCATACCACCAATGACCTAACTTCCTCCCTCTAAGCCCCACCTCCTAAAAGTTCCCCCAGGCAGTAACCAAGACTACAACATATGGGCCTTTGGAGAGCACTCCTGATGCACACTTTAACAGAGTGGCTCATGACACAGGACATGGTTTTGGGAAAGTTGTCTCCCCTTCCAGAGTGTGCCTGCTGGTGATGGTAGAACAACTGCTTTGACTGGGGCCAAACCAGAATCATGGAGAAGTGACTGGGCTGAATGGATTGGGAAGAGAGCTATGTGCTCGTGGCCCACAGGATATATCATCACTGCCACCCTGCTTGGCTTCTATGTGGAGTCCCTCCTCAGTTTACAGGGTCCCTCACACAGCAGAGCCAATGAATCAGTCCTTCCACAGAGTTGCTCCACTATTGCCTCAGTGGCACACTGTGAAGGACCACACTGGGGAGAAGTGACAATGACAGAGGCAGCTTCAAAGAAGATGCATCTGTGTGTCAGCAAAGGTGCTGGAGAGAGTGGGGTTTTTTAAAGATTTGTTTTTAATTATGTGTATGTGTGTGCATGTGTGTGTACATGAGTGCAGGTGCCCACAGAGGCCAGAAGAGAGCATCAGATCCTCTGGAGCTGGAGTTACAGACAGTTGTGAGTCATCTGACGTAGGCAGTGAAAACTGATCTTGAGTCCTCTGCAAGAACTTAAGAGTGTTCTTAATCAAGAGTGGTTATAATAGATGACAGAGCAGATTTTTCAAAAACCGTGCCACAACTAGGCACAAATGACAAATGCTAAAGAGCCCTGTCCTGGTCGTGGTTCTGGCTCTTTGCACTCAGAAGAGAGGTCAGCCATTGTTTTACCAGTAAAAGGACCTGATGTCATGAGGAACCCAGATGCCAGCCCTGAAAGAACCCTGAAAGAAGTGTGGTGATGGGGATGGAACCCAGGGCCTTGTGTCTGTAAGGCAAATGCTCTACCACTGAGTTCCTCCTCCCCAGCCCTACTAGCCTCCCTTGATCTTCAGTCAAGCTTCTCTTCCTCCCATCCTATCCCTAACCAAGTTCTGTGTAGTAATTATCCATTCATAATTGGATTGGCTCTGACTCCACACCTTGGGGGTCTGGAGAGGCTGAGGGATGTCTGATGGCCTGGATCTAGAACTTGACATGCTACTTCTGCTGTAAGCCACTGGCCAGGCAAGCCACAAAGCTAGCCTAGACTTTTCTTCTCATAGATAAGGTGACTGGCATGGCCAGGGAGGGATAGAATAGATGCCAGTATCTGAGGCACAAGCTACCCTCCTGCTGTCATTTGTCCTGGGTTTTGTCACCCTAAGGAACTAACCCTAGAGTCACTGGCTTCTTCAGACTTGCATTCTACATTTCATATTCTTTTTTTTTTAAATAGATGAGTCTCTTTCTTGGACTGTTTTCCATTGCTATAATAAGATAGGCAAGACTGGATAATTTATACAGATTGAAGTTTATTTTGGTTCATGGTTTAGGACCATAAACATGGCTGGACTCTAGGGAGGGCCTTCTCGGTGTTTTACATGGCAGAGGCCATCACATTGGGTAAGACAGAGTAAACATGCTAGCACAGGGCTCCCTCTTATACAGCTACTAATGCCTTCCTGGGGAGCCCACCCTCATGACCTCACCAAATCCTGATCATCGTCCTCCCAAAGGCCCCACCTCCAAAACCCATCAATGAATTTAGGGATTAAGTTTCCAACAGATAAAATTTGGTGGATACATTTCCAACACATCAGTTTATACCCTGAAATAGTTCCAATGACCAAAGCTTGAATAATTAGGACAATAAATAACGTATCAAGCCTTTACAGCCCAAAATATAAAACAATCATTAATTCTTACTAATATAAATAAATGAATATTCAGCAAGAGCTGAATGAGGTAAGTAACCCTTACAAAAGAATTCCAGACAATTCATGTGGATAGTCTTCCCTCAAAGACATGCCTTTAACTCCCCACCCCTTAAGTATGGGATACACGTCTTCCAAAAAAAAAAGAAAAAGAAAAGAATGTGGAAAGGTTAGAAAGTCACTCAACAATAGAGAAACCTGAGCTGCCTCTGACAAGTGAGCAAGGTCAGTATTGACATTGAGTCCTACCAACTGCATGCACTCTGACGTGATGAGAAAGATTTTTGCCCTCTATGGTCTTCTTCCCCAAAACACATAGCCCTAGGTCACCATAAGGAAGACATCAGGCAATCCCAATAGAGAGGGAGACTATGAAACACCTGGCCCCTCCTCCTCAAAGCTGTGAAGACCATGAAAAGCAAACAAACTGTCACCGCCTAGATGAGTCCATGGAGCTTGGATAGAATCCTAGAACACAGAAACAGCAGACATGAACAGTGAAATCCAAACAGAGCTCACAGGTTACTTAGGTTAGTAGTGACCAGTGTTACTCACAGGTTAGTAGTGACCAATGTTAGGCCGTGGTTGTGAAAATATGCCATAAAGAACGTAAGATAGTAGTTTGGTGTGGTGTATGCATATCTGCGATCCCAGGTCTTAGGAGGTGGAGGCAGGATCAGAAGTTCAAGGTCAGCCTTGAACATGAAACCTTGTCTCAACACTCTTCCCCAAAACCACAAAACATGAGAGAGAGAGAGAGAGAGGGAGAGAGAGAATGAAAAGTCAAATGGGGGCGGTTTACAGGGTAAAATGCTTGCTGTGCAGAGTTTGGATCCTCAGTCCAGAACCCACGTAAGCCCATGGCAGCACACGTCTAATCCCCACCCAAGGAGGCAGAGAAGCAGCTAAGACTGTGAGCTCAGGGTTCAGCGAGAGACAATGCCTCAATATGTAAGTGGAGAACAATAGAGGAAGGCACTTGATGTCAAACTCTGGCTTCTGTATGTGTGCATGCATACACATCCCTACATACAGACACACACACACACGCACACACACACACACATGCACAGCACATACCCAGCCCCCCCAAAAGACTCCAATTAATACAGGCCCAAATAATATCATTTAGAGGGGGCTTAGGGGAATAGAAAATGGAAAGCAAAGCGTATCCCTAAACCCACCTGTGTCTGTTAAGATGACACAAATGGAATCAAAAGCACTTAATGACTTTGATAAACTGTAATTACGTCTGCTTTGGGATTCAGGCATTTGGAATTACCAGGGACTGTATATGGAGTAGTTAATTATAAAAGATTAACTAGGTAGTGATTCAGCTGAAATCTGGAGTTTCGGAATTTGCTCTTTTTTCTTCTAGGCAACCACAGTTGCACACATCTCTGAACTAACTGTAAATCGCACTGGTGAGGACAGCAAAGAAACTAGAATTACCATGTCCTCTCCCCCAAACACTATGTTCATGAAAGGGCTGAAGTAACAGAGCCCTCTCCAGCATGCTGTGGGATCTAACCCACTGCCACAGGACTAATCCCAGTGGGGAGCACTTGGGATTTGCAGTTCTAGAACTTAAACTCCCAAAGCACTGAAAATCACACTGGGGATGCTGGGAGGGCAGCTGCAGTTTCTCACAGCTGTGCCTAAGTAGAAATGGTCCTCAGAGCATCAACAAGCCTTGCCAAGCTAGTTGCCTGCTTCCAGCCCTGCTGCCTTTTGAGTGGCAGCTCAGTGGGAAGCCCAGATGAGCACAATGCAGGCCCTGCTTGTCAAGGACAATGCAGTAATCATGGAGCTCTTTTCCCTGGCCAACGAGGCTGTGTGATGGCCCTTATTTACTGCCTCCCACTGTTCATTTCCCATTGCTGCCTTCTTCAGTAAGTCAGCAGCATTCATACACACAGCATGGTCATAGCACAGTCTTGATCCTGTATTTGATTTTGCCTTCCTAAAGAGGACAAAGCTTCCTTTCATTACATTCTAGCATGACACACAAGAACGGGGCTGGCAAGGAAGGATATACATGGGGTGAGGGGGTTAGATTTTATTCTCTTAGCTCCAGGAACTCTTTGAAAGGTGCAGACATGTGTGTGCTGGAGAACTTAAAGGCCTGCCTGGAACTGGGAGGAGGTTTAGTGGCTCTGTCACTGCCCTCAGTAGTTATCATGATGTGATAGAATATTGGGATCAAAAGAAACACTTTCCCAAAATCTTGGTCCCCTGAGAGGGTAACAAGCAACTTACATTGGATGGATCCTATCATAGGCAGGAGCTAGGTTTAAGGAAGGAAAGCTTTGACTTCTGAGGCAGTGGAAAGCATCTTCCCACTTAGCCAATCACTGAATACTTATTTAGTGCCAGCGACACACTGCATAGATACTGTGGTGAGCCATGATTCCAAACTTGGCTGCTGACCTCTAGACACTCACAGCCCAGCAAAGACACAAGCTGGAAAAACAAAGCTTTCATAGATTTTTGTTAAGTTGCTTCATGACTAGACAGCTAAATAATTTTATAGCAAATTCTCTGTGGATTGAGATTCTTCCATCATCTGTAAAGCGTATGGGGTTTAAAAACAACTTTCTGGGGGTTAGAGATATGCTCAATGGTTAAGAGTAAGTTCAGTCCCTAGTACCCATGTCAGGTGGCTCACAACCACCTGTAACTCCAGTTCCAGGGGATCTGAGGCCCTCTTCTGTACTCTGTGGATATACACTCATGCTCATATATACACACATAAACACACACATATAAATAATTTTTTTAAAAAAAGAGAAACTTGCCAGGCATGGTGGTGCACACCTGTAGTCCCGGCACTTGGGAGGCAGAGGCAGGCAGATCTCTGTGGGTTCAAGGCCAGCCTGGTCTACATAGTGAGTTCCAGGAAAGCGGGGGCTAAAGGGGGACACTGTTTCAAAAAAAAAAAAAAAAAAAAAAAGATAAAGAAACTTTCTGTCAAAGTGAATGAGTTTAGCAAAGTCAACAGCTGATCATACAGAGTCCTAAGAAGATGGTATATAGACAAAGTCTCATCTGTCTGCCAGCTCCCTCCATCTTCTTAGACTCTAAAACTTGCACTGAGACTTAAAGGTCTGATGAATTCCAAAGTGTGTTTTAATGAGGGCAGAGTCGTTTTTTTTTTTATTTTGACCTGAGCACCATTAAATTTTGCAAGATGATTAATATATGTTGAAACAATATATGAATACATTTGAGCCCCAAATTAAAATAGAATAAAATAAGATTTGTTGGCCAGAGGAAATGACAAATATAAGTAGAAAGAATGGGTAGTAGCATTCCAGTACTCCAAATAAGTTCATTAAGCAATCAACAAATAGAACCAGGGAAAGGGTATTACAATAAGAAAATATAAACAAATGAAATGCTCTTTATGAACAGGAATCATCCATCCCAAGGGAATACATTTAGTAGCTTGATATCCAAGGATAGGAATTCACCATGTAGTCCCTTCATTTTGGCAAAGCCTAGACAAACTTTATCACAGTCTGAGGTCAGCAGCAGCCCACAGCATACCTGGAATTTGGAGCCATTAGCTGGAAAAGTGACCTCAAAAACAGAAAACTTCAGGGCTGAAGAGATGTCTAAGGGTTAAGAGGATCAGAGCACCCGGGTTCAGTTCCTTGGACCCACATGGAAGCTCAGAACCATCTGTAACTCCAGCTCCAAAGGATCTGATGCCCTCTTCTGGCTTCAGTGGGAACCAGCCACACACGGTCCACATATATACACGAAGGCAAAATATTCATACACATAAAGTATTTTTGAAAATAACCAGAAACTCTCTATTTTGTGTGTATATATGCTCACATGTGTGCAGGTATCTGGGTGTCAATGTGTGCATGAGGAGGCCAGAGACCTCAGTTGTTCTTCAAGTACCATCTTTGTTTTTTGAAACAGGGTCTCTCATTGGCCTGGAGCTGACCAAGTAGGTTAGGCTGGCTGGCCAGTGAGCCCAGGAACCTTCCCTAGTTTGCCTCTCCAGCACTGGGATTACAAGCATGCACCACCATACCTGGCTTTTTCAACATGGGTTCTGCAGATCGAACCCTTGTTTCCATGCTTATAAGACAAGCACTATATCGACTGAGCCATCACCCCAGCCCCAAACCCTCTCTAAGTGAAAAGATATAAGGTATGCAAGTGTTCTCCTGCTGTGACAAAATTTATGAAATAACTTAAATGGAGGAAATGTTTATTTTGGCTTATGATTTCAAATGTTTCAGTCCTGGGTCAGCTGACTCTGTTCTCACAGAGCTGGAGTGAGACAGGGCGTTATGGAAAGAATGGAAAGGGGACACATCTGCTCATCCTAAGGCAATTAAGAAGCAAAAGTTGTGGGGGGCAGAGCAGGGGAAGATTTCCAGTGTTCCCTTCCAGGCACACCCCCAATGACCTTCCTCCAGTGACACTGCACCTCCAAAGTGTCTGTCACCACGGCTACCAAGTATTCTACATAAACTATTTGGAATTACATTCAAGATCCAAACAAAGCAAGGTGAGGCAGCAACAGAATTTTGCGTCCTCTGTGTGTGCCTCTTTCCTGATCTGCAACGACTGCTATTGTAGAGACAAGGGCCACTGAACACCTCATCTCCTAGGCGCCTTTGCTCAGACAAGTGCCTCCTCCTAACACATTTTCTTCCTTTCAGTTCCACTGCCGCATATGATGCAGTTCCTTCCAGCGATCAATCAATTCTTGATTTCTTTTTTCCAGAAAGGAACACTTAAAGGTCTTAAATTATTCAACTTGTACCAATTGATATTGACTCCTTAGGTAATTCTTTTCTCTGTTGTGTTTCTTACCCCCACAACACATTTACCACCTGCCTTACCCAGCACTTACCTTTAAGATGAATTTTAAGCTCAACTGCCCTGACAGCCCTCCAAATTTCCCCGTGGGTTGGTATCATATAATAGGCTTCCTAGTATAAGAGAGACAAAACCAAATCCCCAGGGAATAGTAATACTTTCTTAGTAAAGCAGCTCTGGTCTACTTCTAAGTCATGACAAACTAGTTGTTTCAGGCTTAGTAAAGAAGGGAGGGAGCACTTTGCTGGTACAGAACTGAGTTAACCATTCTGATTCTTGCCTTGTGTCCAATCACTTTACTAATTCTTTACCAAATGAAATGCTTTTCTGATTATCAGAAATTTTTGTTGGAAAGATGGTAATACTGGGTACACAATTTTCTTTTAAATTTTAAGTAATTATATACTTTATTACTCTCTGGCATCTAATTGACCAGCCCAGAACTTCCAGGCAGCAGTAAATAATAATGGTAATAGCAGGCATTGTTGGGTTTTGTTTCTGATTTTCGCAGAAATATTTCTATGAACTCACCTTTAAGCTAGCTTCTGTTGAGCAGAGCTAGAAATTCCCTAGCAAATATACATCTACCTATCCTTAATGTTTTAAGGATTTTTCTGATCCTAATAGGACAAAAGTTGTAATTTCATAACTATCTCTCCAGGATCTAATAAAGTAATACATATCTTTTTGAAGTTATTGATCTGATTCATTAATCTATTTTTAAAGTTATTTCTATAGTAGGCCCTACATGAGCATAGTCAATAATTTATGTAAAATTTCATCTCTGTGTTAAAATGGGAGACTGACCCTATGGTCCTTGATTTTATGTCTGGCTTTTGGGTTTCAAGTCAGTAAGGCATGTCTGCCGTGGAGACTTCACATTAGGGATTTAATCTCTATGCCTGATGTTGCTGCAGGTGGCTGAGCTGTGGAAAACTGGAAAAGTCTGATTCTGGGAGCGCTTATGTTGTTCAGGGCGGGGCGCCTAGAGCAGGTAAACTGACTGTAGACAGCAGAGATGGGCTAGTGTGTCTGTCTGGACCAGACCTCATAGATGGAGGTCTCTGACAAGGCAAGGAGCTAGGATTTAAAGGGAGGTACACTTTCCAAGGCTGGCGGTCAGCATTCCTTGGCTGGGAGAACAGCACAGTGCCATGGCTCCAGGCTATAGCAAGTTTAGAAAATGCATTGTTTATGATTCTATAGGAGGCTGGGCATCCAGTGGATTCTGTGCTTGGTGTTTGTTCTTTATGGAAGGCAGCTTCCTTCTGTCTACATATGTTGGAACAGAAGGGGCAAGGGTGGCCTGGCCTCTTATAAGGGCACTAATCCCATTCATTCTGAAAGCAAAGCCAAGTGGTTTATGTACTTCCCAGAGGGCTCACATACCTCTTAATACCATCACACAGGCACATTCAGTTCTAATACCTGAATTTTGAGGAGACATCAGACCAGAGTAGGCAGGGAACAGGACAGCCAGGGAAAATGGAAGGTGGTGGGGTTATCCCAGGAACATATGCTACAAGTTCCTCTCTTATTGTCTCAGTTGCTGTTTCCTCCTTGGATGGCTATTCTGAAAGTTTGCCTGCCTGGTTCATCTTTGTCTAAGAAACAGCTCAACACTCTGGATGCTAATGGTCTCATATCAATAACCTACATTTTGCCTGGTCAAGGTTCAGTAAAGACAACTGTCATCTTTTTGAACCTGCTGATGTTTGAGAAACTTTCTACAATAAATGCAGAACCCTATATTAAATGAAAATACCAGATACTTCACTAGCCTCCTCTATGCTAGGACACTGGCTTAGACACCTAATCAGAAGTCAGGGGCAGCAAGGACCACAGCCACACACTGCAGAGGAGATGTGGCACCTGGAAGCCAGCAGCAGAAACTGGTCTGTGAGACAGAACAATCCAACATGCCAAATGTTCTAAATGAGCCAGACCTAAGGGGGGGGGAGGTAAGGGTATACAAGGAAACTAGGGGATAAAGGGAAAGAAGGAGCTCAAGAGAGGTAGGACCATAGGAGAAGGGCATTATTAAGGGAGAAAGGGGGGAAATGGGG
>NW_008360316.1:3467482-3469956 GCF_000622305.1 Nannospalax galili | reverse complement strand
TGTTTAACAGACATACTTTGAGGCCTATAATAATTTGGTCAGAGGGACATAAAGGACAGTTTTTGCTCCTTGCCCTCCTAGGTCGACTAGTTCCAGGGCACTATGAGCATCTCTCAAAATGTCCTGTAATTGCGGTGAGTCATCTGTCCTCTTGATCATTGAGGCCGAGGAGACCCCACCAGATGGACTTCAACGAATGTCCAGTCTACAAAGAGGAGGATCAACATAGAGGAATCATTCCCTTCATGCTTCCAAGTGAAGCCAACCATGGTCGAGCAGGACCTTTGACTTATCTTCACATAGGTGGGCTCCTCCCAAGCCCATGTGACCCCTGAGGAACAGATCCTCAAACGACCTTAACAGGAAAAATGTATAACAGTTTCTAGTTACATCCATTCACCTGCAAATTTCATGATTTCATCTTTCTTTACTACTCAGTAAAACTCCATCGTATAAATGAACCACATTTTCATTATCCACTCATCAATTGAGGGACACCTTATCCACACATCAATTGAGGGACACTGGGGTTGCTTCCGTCTCTTAGCTATTGTAAAAAGAGCAACGACAAGCATGGATGTACATGTGTCTCTGCAATAGGTTGAGTTCTTTGGGTATACGGCAAGGAGTGGGTCAAATGGTAGGCTCATTTGTAGTTTTTTAAGAGTTCTCCACAGTACTTTCCATAGGGGTTGAACCAGTTTGCAGCCCCCCACCAGAGTGAATGAGTGTTCCCCTTTCTCTATATCCTCTCCAACATTTGGTATCATTTGTTTTCTTGATCTTAGCCAGTCTGACTGGGGTGAGGTGAAATCTTAAAGTGGTTCTAATTATTAGTGATGTTGAACATCTTTTAAGATATTTCATAGCCATCTTTACTTCTTTTGAGAACTCTCTGTTCAGCTCCTTAGTCCATCTTTTCATTGGGTTGCTTCTTGTCTTGGTTCTTGTTTTTTGAGTTCATTATAAACTCTGGTTATTAAGCCTCTGTTGGATGTGTCACTGGTGAAGATTTTCTCCCATTCTGTGGGTTTCCTGTTTGCTTCCGTGGTTGTCTCCTTTGATATACAGAACCCTTTTAGTTTAATGATGTCCCATTTGTTAATTCTTGCCTTTGTTTCCTGAGCAATTGATGTCCGGTTTAGAAAATCCTTTCCTACACCTATATCTTGATTTCTTCTAATAGTTTCAGAGTTTCAGGCTTTACATTGAGGTCTTTGGGCTATATGGAATTGACTTTTGTGCAGGGTGAAAGACAGGTGTTTAGTTTCATTCTTCTACAAGTGAATATGCTGTCTTTCCTCCAGTTGATATTCTTGGCCTCTTTGTCAAATATCAGGTGGCTGAAATTG
Source organism: Nannospalax galili (assembly GCF_000622305.1). NCBI lineage: Eukaryota > Metazoa > Chordata > Mammalia > Rodentia > Spalacidae > Nannospalax > Nannospalax galili. The sequence continues at coordinate 3,468,604 of NW_008360316.1, read as the reverse complement.
CATTTACTCATATCTGGGTTTTCAATTTTGTTTCATTGGTCTATGGGTCCATTTTTGTGCCAGTACCATGTTTTTATGACTATAGCTCTGTAATAATACAGCTTTAAATCTGGTATAGTAATCCCCCTGGCATTACTCTTAGTTCTCAAGGTTGTTTTGGCTATCTGGGGTCTCTTGTGCTTCCATATGAATCTTAAGATAGTTTTTTCCAATTCTGTGAAAAATGTCCTTTAATATCTTTGGTCAGGTTTATTCTGAGATATTTTATTTTTCTGCAGCTATTGTGAAGGAGAGTGTTTCCATGTGCTCTTTCTCTGCTTGTTATCGGTATATAGAAAGGCTATAGACTTTTGTAGGTTAATTTTGTAACCTGCCACTTTACTGAACGTGTTAATAATTTCTATGAGTTTTCTGGTGGAATTTTTGGTGTCCCTTATATATAATATCATACCATCTGCAAAAAGGGATAATTTGAGCTCTTCTTTTCCAATTATTACTCCTTTAATTTCCTTCTCATGTCTTATTGCTCCTGCAAGAGTTTCTAGTACTATGTTAAAGAGAAGTAGGGATAGTGGACAGCCTTGTCTGGTTTCTGATTTCAAAGGGAATGCTTCCAGGTTTTCTCTATTCAGAATGATGTTGGCTGTGGGTTTGTTATATATGGCTTTAATTATGTTCAGGTATGTTCCCTCCAGTCCAATTCTCTCTAGGACTTTGAACATAAATCCGTGTTGAATTTTGTCAAAGGCCTTCTCTGCATCTATTGAGATGACCATGTGGTTCTCGTCTTTGAGCCCATTTATATGATTTGTGATGTTTATTGACTTACATATATTGAACCATCCCTGCATCACTGGAATACAGCCAACTCGATCATGGTAGATGATCTTTTAGATGTGTGTCTGTATGCGGTTTGCACGTATTTTGTTGAGAATTTTTGCATCTATATTCATTACGGATATGGGTCTACAGTTTCCTTTTTTGGTTGTATCTTTACCTGGCATTGGTATTAGTGTGATGCTGGCTTCAAAGAAGGAATTTGGAAGGTCTCCTTCCATTTCTATCTTTTTGAATAAATTAAGTAGTATTGGATGTAGATCCCTTTTAAATGTCTGGTAGAAT
>NW_008360316.1:3465838-3466693 GCF_000622305.1 Nannospalax galili | reverse complement strand
CATGGAATTATTTCAATCTTTTTGTATTTGTTGAGGTTTGTTTTGTGCCACAGTAGGTGGTTGATTTTGGAGAAGTTTCCATGGGGTGCTGAGTAGAAAGTATGTCCTTTGGTGCCTGGGTGGAATGCTCAGTAAATGTCTGTTAAATCCTTTTGATATATGGCATTGTTTAATTCAGATATCTCTCTGCTAACTCTCTGCCCTCTTGACCTATCTAATGGAGACAATGGGGTATTGAAGTCCCCTACTATTAATGAGTTGGTATTAATCTGGGTCTTAAAGTCCTGTAGTATTGTTTTTATGAAGTTGTGCACACCAGAGTTTGGTGAGTATATGTTCATGATTGTAATATCTTCTTGATTCATTGTTCCATTGATCAAAATGAAGTGGCCCTCTTTGTCTCTTTTGATAGTTTTAATTTAAAGTCTATTTTGTCAGATATTAGAATTGCTATGCCTGCTTTTTTCTTAGTGTCATTTGCTTGGCTTATTTTTTTCCATCCTTTCACTTTGAGATAGTGTCTGTCCTTGAAAGTGAGATGAGTTTCTTGCAGACAACAAAAAGATGGGTTTAGTTTCTTAATCCATTCATATAGTCTGTGTCTTTTGACTGGGGAGTTCAGACCGTTAATATTTAAAGTTATATATGAAAGATGAGTATTGAATCCTGTCATTTTTTTGTTGTTTATATTCTTGCTATAGCTGTACTTTTACACTGTTATACCCTCCTTGGAGTTCTTTCTGCAACCCCTTGGGTATAGTCATTCCTTTCTTCAGCTCTTTGTATTGCTCCCAGAACTCTCTGAAGGGCTGGTTTTGTGGACAAGAATTCCTTCAGCCTATTTATGTCATGGAA
>NW_008360316.1:3460294-3465017 GCF_000622305.1 Nannospalax galili | reverse complement strand
ACATGTGAATTTCTTTTGTAGTTTCTGATTCTTGTGTGAGACTCAAGCCTTCAAGTTTAGGTCTGCTTCTGTTTGTGAACTTTATGTGTCTTTGTGGTTTACTTTTTGGGCATGAAAAGCTGGTTCATCTGAGCTTCCGGTTCTCTCTTTTGATTTTATATTGGAGTGACTGGATTGCTTTTTTCTTCAGGAGTTCCCACAGAGGCCCAATTCACATGAGGGTCAGATGTTTTCAGCATTTCCCCTAAGGTCTGGATCCCTCCAGGAATGATTTTGGCCTCAGGAATTTGGGGGTTGGACTGGCCTGGGAGCCTGGCCCAGGAAAGATACCAGTCTAGGGTAGCTGGTGGCTGTGCCACCTAGAGATGCAAAGGCAGATGAGGCAAGAAGAGGCCCCAAGGACTCCTGGGGACTCCACTGAGGAGCTGGGTTGGTCTGGATACAAAGGATCAGGGAGAGGAAAGGTCAGCCCCAGTGTCTCAGAAAGAGTCTGGCTGGTCATACAGGCCCAGGGAAGCAGAGGGAGGTGAGGGTGGGGCCAGGCACAGAAGCAGTGCTCCTGGGGCCCAGAGAAGGCACTATGTTGGTCTGTATGAAAAGGATCAGGAAGCAGTATTGGTTCCCCAGGTGTCTGGGGCCCCAAGGCAAGGAATGGGGCAGGGCCCAAACTGGGATGAGAGAATCGTGGGGGAGATGGGAGGGTAAATGAGCCTGGGGGAGTCAAGGCGCTGAGGGCGTGATGGACTTACCCCGGAGAGAGGCCTATGGGTAGGAGAGAGGCCTGCAGCGGATCCTTCAGGCCCAGGGAAGCAGAGGGAGAGACTTTTACTTTTTAAAATGGCAAGCTGGGTGTGGTGGTACACACCTGTAATCCTGGCATTGGGAGGCTGAGGTAGGAGGACTGTTAGTTTAAAGACAGTCTGGGCTACTACAGGATAGATTCCTGTCTCAAAAGCAACAGAGGGACTAGAAAGATGGCTCAGTGGTTAAGAGCACTGGCTGCTCTTGCAGAGGACCCAGGTTCACGTCCCAGCACCCACATGGTGGATAACAACCATCTAAAACTCCAGTTCCAGGGGATCCAATACCCTCTTCTGGCCTCTGTGGGCATTGAACACACAGATGCACCTACATGCATGCAGGCAAAACACTCATATACATAAAATAAAAAATAATTTAAAAAGCAATATAAAATGAGGAAAGAGGCTCACCGCACATGCTCTCTATGATGTTAAGTCTCCAGGACAAGCAATTAATTGTAAATTGAATCTACTGAGATCCAATTAAAATAATTATGAAGTAAATTCAGTTATAAAATATGAATTTATAAAAATGAAGTAAATTAGAAATTGACTCTATAAATTGAAATATACAAAAGTGATGAATTGAATGCCAACTACTATAACCTTAATCTAAAGAATTTTCACACTGTTCACACTGTTACCATTTACAAAGGGTTAACTGACTACCTGATTCTCACTTGTCTTCCTGTCAATGTCAAGCATGACTTATTATGATGGCTAATCTTAGTTGTCAACTTGACACACCTGGGAAGAAACTTCACTTGAAGAATTACCTCCATCATACTGGCCTGTAGCCATGTCTGTGGGGCCTTTTCTTGATTGCTAATTGACATAGGAGGGCCCCACCCACTGTGGGTGGTGCCATCCCTAGGCAGGTGGGTCTGGGCCATATAAGAAAGCTTGTTGACTATGAGCCTGGGAACAAGCCAGTAAGCAGTGTTCCTCCATGGTTCCTGCCTTGGCTTCCCCCAATGATGGACCCTTTCTTTCCCAAGTTGCTTTTGGTCATGATGTTGTATCATAGCAATAAAAACCAAACTAGAGCATGTATATTCCAAAGAAAGAGTAGATACACCCAGTCTGTATCCCAGGAGAAACTCTATCTGACTTTGAGTGTGAAGCCACACCGCAGAAAGGGATGTTCCCTTTGTTGCCTGTGAGCCCTGGAATGAGAACTCCAGGATCATTCTTTTTGTTGTTGTTGCTGTTGTTTTGTTTGTTTGTTTGTTTTAAGACAGGGTCTCCCTGTTGCCACAGCTGGCCTGGATTCACTATGGAGACCAGGTTGGCCTCAAACTCAGAGATCTGCCTGCCTCTGCCTCCACCATGCCTAGCTACAAGATCATTCTATTTCCCAAACAGACAATTAAAGCCACTGTGGAGGACAACTGAACACCTTATGGGTCAACTTTTGAGAGTATAAACAAAGATGATAAAATAGGTGATTCTGGAGAGATTGTTTAGTTAGCTGGCAAAGTGCTTGTCACCAAAGCATAAGGACCTAAGTTCTATCACCAACACCAGTATAAAAAGCTGGGCATGGCAGTTCTTGCTTGTAATCTCAGTGCTTGGGAGATGGAGACAAGAAGATCCCTGTGGCTTGCTTGCCAGCCAGTCTAATTTAATCAGTGAGCTTCATGTCCCAATGAGAGGCACTGTTGCAACAAACAAGGTGGATGGCTCCTGTTCTAGATAGCTTCAGTTGTCAACTTGACATACCTAAATAGAGGGGACCTCAACTGAGGAACTTCATTAGGTTGGCCTGTGGGGCATTTTCTTCATTGTTGAGTGATGCAGGAGGGCCCAGCCCACTGTGGGTGGTGCCACCGCTGGTCAGGTGGTCCTGTATTGTATAAGAAAGCAGGCCAAGAACAAGCCAGGCAAGCAAGCTAGTAAGCAGCATTCCTCGATGGTCTGTGCTTCAGCTCCTGCCTCCAGGTTCCTGCCCTGACCTTTCCTCAGTGATGAACTATGACCTGGGAGATATAAGATAAAATAGACCCTTTCCTCCTTAAGTTGGTTTTGAGCAGTATGTTATCACTGCAATAGAAAGTAACTAAGCTCTTGAGGAACAATACTCAAGGTTGACCTCTGGCCTACACACACACACGCACACACAGAGAGAGAGAGAGAGAGAGAGAGAGAGAGAGAGAATTCAAATAGATAAGAGCCAGTTCTTCATGGCTTTTGTTTCAACAAGACCCATATGAATTTGAATTAAAGGACAGAACTCAGAAGACATAAGCTTTCATGAAGAAAGGTAGTATCCAGGGGAGGCTGAGTATAGTTGAATTGTAGACTCACATAAAATAAGCCTGTGCTGTTTTCTTCTCTAGTGTCCTGCTACGATGGAGAACTTACTAAGGTCATAGGTTCCCTTTGATGCTTACCTTCTTTCACATTTCCATCGCCATGTTAGGTTCCCTTTCCAAATCTTTCCCCCTCTTGAATTCCTGTACAGCAGGTCTTCACTGAGCATCCACTGTACCCTAGGTTGTTGAGTGATATCACACACACACACACACACACCTGTCCTCATGGAGCACATGTTCAAGGAAGCTGACGAGAAGATTAAAAAGGCTGTCCCTGAGTGTGTTGCTTCAGTGCTGTGTGCTGTGCCATTTTCAGTTGCTCATTGATACCTCTGTCTGGCCTGAGCCCTCCTCTCCCTCCCCTAGAGCAGAGCATGAGTAGAATTTGAGAGCAAAAAGTTGATCTGGCAGCAGGAATGCGGGAGCCAGTGAAAGAGGAAGGAGCAAAGCCAACAGAGTGATCCTTTACCTAGTTCACCACTGAGGGCACCTGAACCTTGATCTGCTCTAAGACCTTCTCAGGCACAGATGGCCTCTGCTATTGTTCAGACTTTGAATATCTCAGAAAGGCCCATGAGTTAGAATCTGGTGCCCAAGAAGGTGCTATATGGAGGTGGTTGTAAGTTTAAGAAGTGAGGCCTAGTGAAAGGCTGTAGGTAACCAGAGGATGATCTTGAAGAAACTCTAGGCCCTAAGTCTTTTCCTCAGCTCTCTCTTTCACTTTCTTGCACATAATGTGAGTGGTTTAGCTCTGCCAAATGCCCCTGCCATGATGTGTCCCCAACATTACCATCACCACAGGTCTGAAAATAGTGGGCCATGAATTGGAACCTCTAAAATAAACTTTTTGTCGAAGTTGATTATGTCCATATTGCTAGAGTGACAGAAAGATGACCATGACAGCCTCTCTGCATTCTTCACTGAAGGTGGGCTGAGAGAGTGGTTATTTACTGGCCCTACCCTTTCCTGAAAGGCTGAAGGTCCTGCATGTCCTAGCTGGGCTCTGAAGAACACTCCAGCTGGGGTAGGTGTAGCCCAAAAATGATTTATTCCTCCCAGACTTCCTCTGAAGAGCCATGGGCAAGCACAGGGCACCCTGGGAAGAAGGGTGGAGCCTAGCATGGTGGGGGAGATTGGAATGAAAGGAGGAGGACTTGGAGGGCCATTTGGAGAAGGCAGGAACAGGAGCAGGGCGAGCCAGCCTGCCATGGACCCCATGGGGTGCCAGGGACCTCACGAGGACACCATGGACCCTGCATGGAATTCTGTGACGGGTTGGCATGCACAGATGTGAGATGAGGCAGGCTGTGGGCAAAAGCAAGCCACTGAGCAGAGCGGGTGTTCGTTTCTTTGTAAGTCACTCCCCTCTTGCCCCAAAGGTATAAACTATGCAAAATTCAGATAAGGATGTGTTATGTGGTTTGTCTACCCAAGTCAGGAGCATGAGACCCTGAAGAGAGGGAGGGCAGGTCAAACATAGGGCAGGAAGGAGAAAATTTAGTGGGACACCTGATCCCTAATACTATCCCTAACCCTACCTCCAAACCTAATTTTACCCATAACCCTAACCTTAGACCTAACCCTAAACTTAACCATAACATTAACCCT
>NW_008360316.1:3458668-3460135 GCF_000622305.1 Nannospalax galili | reverse complement strand
GGAAAAAGCTAACAGCACTGTAACTAGGAAATACTCCACACTGGAGCTGTTAAAACTAGGAAAAACTTACAAGCAAGCAATCAAAAAGCCCCTTCCTGCCGCGCCAGCACGTCAAGTGGGTGTGGGAGCAAATAATGTCAGTCTAAGTCCCTCAGAAGCGTCACAGCTGAGTTATATAACCACCCATCTGTCCTTGTGACATAGGCTATTCAACCTTGGCCAATGCAGGGTGGAGCAGTCATTAATGGGATGGCTTGTGCAAGGTATTAGAGGTACATGGTCATCATTAATGGAAACTCTCATAATTAACAGTGGCTTGAGGACTATAAAGGAGGGACAGGCATTACTGAGAGAACTAGGTATGAGAAAAGCAATATATGATGTCCAGTTCACTGGGCCAGATGAGACTGTGTTCACCAGAAATATAAAGGAAAGCTTAATTCAACTGGGACTTCGAGAATGGTATAGAGCTTTATGGTTTTGCTAAGTCAGCCCTTTAATGGGACAGGATCTTTGTAAAGTGAGAGAGGCTTTAGCAGATCTAAGTGACTCTGACCAGGGTGTAAAATGTGTCTGTAGAACAACAGAACACCCTACAAGAGATATAAAAAAGACCAGACAGAAGAAATGGTCAGTGTTGGGTTACACGAAGACAAACGTGGCAAGATTTCTGTCGAGCCCAAATTCCCAAAGAAACAATTGATAGAAAACCAAATTCAGTGCTAAGGAATTTCTGTAAGGCTTTAAAACTGGAATAACAGTTTACAAAAGACATTCAGAGGATAAAAGCTTCCCCAGGGGTGGTTAAGGATATGCAAAGATTAAATAAGGTGCATTTCTTTCCTGATAAAGGCTATGCTAGTGGTGGAGGAAGTTTTTCCCACCAGGGCTTCCCCCAGCAGCCAGGTATGGTCAATAGAGAGAATACAGATATGGCTACAGTCAGGTGGCAGACCCAGGGCCTGCCAGACTCAGGGAACCAACAGGTGCAGCGGGGACAAGAGAAAACCCCTACCTCCTTAGCCCAGTGCAGGGTCAGGCAACTGGAGCCAGCACCTGTAAGTATATCAAGGATAAAAGAATACAAAAAGACTCCATGTAAGATCCCCAGAATGCAGAATGACTCCAAAGGGATAACTAAAGACAGCAAAGAACTAACCAAATTAATGCCTCTTACCCATGCTGTGGTACCTAACAAAGAACTGTGGAGAAAGCAATTCATATGAATGGATAAAACCTTTCCATGTTGTGTTAGACCTTGTCTATGATTAATATATGATGTTAACCTTTGAGTGTTTTACAGATGTGAAACCTGTTTGAAAGATACCTGAAGAAACAAAGGCCAGCTATAGCTGTAAGATTCTTGGGCATATTATGGTTGGGCAAGATACAAACAGAGCGAGTGCAAGGCTCTGGGTTCAGTCCTCAGCTCCAAAAAAAAAAACAAAAAACAAACAAAAAAAAGAA
>NW_008360316.1:3440015-3455229 GCF_000622305.1 Nannospalax galili | reverse complement strand
GCTTACTTTTCTGTTACGTGTATGTTCTGGCTTGAACACTTTTTTCCAATGTACATTTTTTATTGAATTTTTGTGGATTTCATGCAATACATTTTAGTCCTATTTAGGCCCCTCTTCCTTATCTTCACCCCCCCTCCCCCAATAGCCCACCACACACAGAACTTCATGAATTTTGTCATATATGTTAAGGTCTATCTAGTCAAGTTTATGTCCCCAGGTGTCCCTTGGTGTGAGTTCATCCACTGGAGCCTGTTTGGCCTGTTTAGCATCACTCCTTTAAAGAAGATCAACTCATCCTCACCCAGCAGTGATCAGCTGCCAATAGTTTTTTGCCAAAGTTGTGGCCTCCTGTCCATTTCCCAAGTTCTATGCTGATTTTTGTCTGATTGAATTTACATGGGCCTTGTGCATGCTGTCATCATTGCTGTAGTTTGTGGCGCTAGCACGTCAAGCTCCGAGTATTCTGGGCAGAGGGCGTCAGGATTGAACAAACTATCACACCATCACGGAGTGGGAGGAAGGACTTCGACTGCCACTTTATTGTTTGAGACAAGGGTTTTTATACTTTTCAGTATAGGAGGTGGAGTCAGGACACATGATAATTGGGATCACCTGACTGTAAGGCTAGTTTTTGGGTCAGGTGTACCTTTTCTCAGAATCAGGAGAAAGTCCTTGTGATAAACAATTCCAGGAAATACCACAGATACCCAAGCTCTTACAAGGGGGAGGCGGAGGTCAGGATGCCATGTCCCTGCACCTTCCCACATGGTTTGTGAGGGTGTGGGACATAGGAGCAAATAGTGTCAGTCTAGGTCCTTCAGAAGCTTCACAGTTGAGTTATATAACCACCCATCCATCCTTGTGACATAGGCTGTTCAACCTAGGCCAATGCAGGGGGGAGCAGTCCTTAATGGGGTGGCTGGTTGAAGGCATTAGAGATACATGGTCATCACCAAGAGAAACTCCCATAATTAACAAAGGCTGGAGGACTATAAAGGAGGGGCAGGCATTACTGAGAGAACTGGGTATGAGAAAAGCCATATGTAATTCCCAGTTCACTGGGCCACATAAGACTGTGTTAACTAGAGATATAAAGGAAAACCTAATTCAACTAGGAACTAGAGAATGGTATAGAGCTTTAATGGTTTTGCTAAGCCCTTTAACGGGACAGGATCTTTGTAAAGTGAAAGAGGCTTTAACAGATATAAGTGACCTTAACCTTCATATAAAGCATGTCTTTAGAATAACAGAACACCCTACAAGAGATATAAAAAAGACCAGACAGAAGCAATGGTCCATTTGGGTTACTTGAAGACAAATGTGGCAAGACTTATGTCGAGCCCAAATTCCTGAAGAAAAAATTGATAGAAAACCAAATTCGGTGCTAAGGAGTTTCTGGAAGGCTTTAAAACCAGAAGAATAGTTTACAAAAGACATTCAAAGGATAAAAACTGTCCCAGGGGTGGTTAAAAATCCCCAAAGATTGAATAAGATGCATTTCTCTCCTGATAAAAGCCATACTAGGGGTGGAGGCAGTTTTTCCCACCAAGGCCTCCCCCAGTAGCCAGGTATGGTCAATGGAGAGATGACAGATATGGCTACAGTCAGGAGGCAGATCCAGGGCCTGCCTGACTCAGGGAACCAACAGGTACAGAGGGAATAAGAGAAACCCCTGCCTCCTTAGCCCAGTGCAGGGTCAGGCAACTGGAGCCAACACCTGTAAGTGTATCAAGGATAAAAGAATACAAAGAGACTCCATGTAAAACCCCAAAATGTGAAATGACTCCAAAGGGATAACTAAAGATAGTAAAGAACTAACCAAATTAATGCCTCATACCCATGCTATGGTACCTAACAGAGACTATGGAGAAAACAGTTAATATGACTGGATAAAACTTTCCCATGCTGTGTTAGACCTTGTCTATGACTGATTTAATATATGATGTTAACCTTCCTTTAAGTGTTTTACAGATGTGAAACCAATTTGAAAGACATCTGAAGAAATTAAGGCCAGCTATAGATGTAAGATTGTTGGGAGTTTTATGGTTGGGTAAGATAAAAACAGAAGCTCCCAAACTATGCAACTGTTAAGAAAAACTACAGTACCATGGGTGGGGCTGCCCCCCTATGAGGTGCTGGTCACAGAGAGATCCTAGAGGTCCTCAAATTTGTCAAGGCTATTGCCAATAATGTCAGTTGTACACTAGAAAGGTCAGTAAGGCCATGTTGCTGAAGACACTGCATGATGTGAATGCAGGAGGAAAAGAAAAGATGGAGCTGAGACTAAGCCAAAAAGGCCATGCCACTGGATGGATGGCTTTCATAGTTCCAGAAGGCACTATGCAGATGGTTGGGGAAGAAAGGATCCCCTATGATTCCATTCAACAATGGACCCTGCATGTTGCACACTATGGACAGGCCAAGCGATGGCTGCAAGTGCAATAATGGCTCAACTAACATATGTAGAACTGACAAATTTCTAATTGGATAAGGCCCGCTCCTAGGGGTGGAACACACATCTGGTGCTGTAGACCAGGCCAATCCCCTGTGTCAAGAAAGGCTACAGGCCATAATGGGGAAGCTGCTGCAAGTATACTGTTTAATGAATATAATACACCTACTGGGATATCTTCTAGGCATTTTTATTTACATTCATGTTTGTTTAGATGCGTCTACTTCCTTCCATTTGTCTTTATAGTAGAGGAAACATCACTAAGATAGATCAATGGCCACATCTTGAAGACAGATGATGGGGAAGCCCAAGAAGTCACTATCTTGCCATGATACAAAAAAGATTGCCCTGCATCACCACCTCCAAGGCTCAGGGACCCTTGCAGAAGACAGGCAGAAAGATTGTAAGAGCAGAGGAAAGGGGTGGAATGTAGCCCAAAAATGATTTATTCTTCCAGGACTTCCTCTGAAGAGCCATGGGCGAGCACAGTGCACCCTGGGAAGAAGGGTGGAGCCTAGGATAGCGGGAGATTGGAACAAGAGGAGGAGGAATTGGTGCCATTCTGGGAAGAAGGCAACAGGGAGCAGGTGAGTCAGCCTGCTCTGGACCCCGTGGGGCACCAAGGGACCTCAGGAGGGCCCTGTGGACTCCTCACAGAACTCTGTGGGGTGAGTGGGCATGCAGGGATGTGAGATGAGGCAGACCATGGGCAAAAGCAATCTGAAACAGTGGGCCGAGCCATGCAGAGCTGGGTGCTAGGTGTTGGTTGTTCATTTCTTTGTAAGTTGCTCCCACCCCCAAACTATGCAAAACTCAGATAAAGATGTGTTACGTGGTTTGTCTACATGTGTCCAGAGCAAGGGACCCTAAGAGAACTTGGGCGACAGTAGGGAAGTGTGGGCTGTGCCTTTGAACAAAAGCTTCAGTGTGGGTGTGTCCAGGCTGCAGAATGCCCATTACAGAAAAGGTAAGCATCATGTAGGGAGGGGCGGGGCAAGGCAGAAAAGGCCAGCGCTACCTGCCAATCTACTTTACTTTGCCCAAAAAGTCTCCTAAAGTAACATCCACACACTATTTAAAATCTTCAGCTCCCTGTGGCTTACAACCCACTCCCACACCCCATGGAAGACCACACAGTGTGGCTACCACCTTGCACCTGATCTCATCGTCCACCTGTAATACACCAATGCATTGGGCCTCAGCTGTCAGAGCACCTGTAGTGTGTGGGAATTGTCGTGGTCTTACTTTCTCATTCCTTTAGGCTTGTCCATCTCTCTCATTTAAACGTTCCCCCCTCCTCCACCAAGTGAATTCATACCCATCATTTAAAGCTTATCCCAACTGCGGCTCTACCTATACTCCTGCCATATGCCCACACCTGGCCCATAGGGAGAGCTGTCCTCCTATGTCCCTGTGAAACATCACCACAGGAAAATGTGACAGGCAGAACCTGTGCACACCCAGTCGCTTCCTTGTATTATATGCTATCAATCTCCCACCATCTCATGAGACTCTGGATCAGAAACTATTATATCTTATTTATTTTTTTATTTTTAGTGCCTTACACCATGTCTGAGCCATAGGTCAGTCAAATATTTTTTTTAATATTTTATTTTTAGTGTATGAGTGTATTGCTTGCATGTGTTTAAGTGCACCCATGTCGTGCAATGCCCTGTGAGATCAGAAGAGGGCATTGGATTCCCTGGAACTGGAGTTACAGCTGCCATGTGGGTGCTGGGAACCGAACAGAACCTGGGTCCTCTGCAAAAGCAGCCAGTGCTCTTAACCACTGAGCCATCTCTCCAGCCTCCAAGACATATTTAAGTATAACATGTGAAGTGGTTACTTGGTCATAAATCAACTGCCTTGTGATATGTTTAATGCATTGTACTGGATAGCTTTAGTGTCAACTTGACACACCTGGGTTGAGGGAGCCTCAATTGGGGAATTGCCTCTATTGGACTGGCCTGTGGCCATGTCTGAGGGGCATCTTCTTGATGAGTGATGTGGGAGGGCCCAGCCCACTGTGGGTGGTGCCACCCCTGGGCAGGTGGGCCTGTTTTGCATAAGAAAGCAGGCTGAGCAGGGGCCAGGGGAGCAAGCCAGTAAGCAGCATTCCTCCATGGCCTGTGCTCCAGCTCCTGCTTCCAGGTTCCTGCCCTGAATTCCTACCTTGGGCTCCCGGATGAACTGTGACCTGGGAGATGTAAGCTGAATAAACCGTTTCCTCCCCAAGTTGGTAGTGGTCAGAGTGTTTTGTCACAGCAATGAAGAACAAACTAGAACATGCATGTTCTGCTTCCAACAGCACAGAGGAGGCAACTGCACACCAGAACCCAGTGTAAAATCAAAGGAGGTGAATGAACAAAAGGAGTCAATAAATATCTGGGGTGCTATTCATCCACATTTACCCCTCCCTACCAGGAAGAGCAGCTTTCTCTCTTTTCTTTTTATATTTTATTCATTAAAATATAGTCCTGGAAGGGCAACTGCTATAAATTTTATTATCTCAAAACCTGCAGGAACTTGCAAATGAATGCTAAATCAGGGGATCTGGAGTAAGAGGCCCAGGGAAAGGGAAGTGGAGAAAATGGCAGAGCAAGAAACTGGGTCAAAACATTCAGTGCAAACAATGGAGGAAAACAGAGCCAAACACAAGAGCTTCAAAAAGAAGAAGGCTCTTCTCTAGCAGCTGCAGAGGAAGGACATGAAACATTTATTAACACTGCACATTTTCAGAAATCACCTGGCAAGGCTCCACCCAGCCTGACTCCTAGAGTCGAAGTATACAGACTCTGCCGGGCTGTTACAGAGCACCAGGCTTGCTTAGGGCCAGCTCCTCTGCTGGACAGCATAGGGTCGTAGTAATGCTAGTAGATCCCACTATCCAACATCCTTGGTATCTAGGGTCAACATTCACATTTTTTTTTTGTCTTTTTGAGAGTTCTAACCCACTTTCATGGGGCTGGAGAGATGGCTCAGAGTTTAAGAATACTGTTTGTTCTTGCAGAAGACCCAGGTTCGAATCCCAGCACCCACATGGCAGCTAACAACTGTCTGTAACTCCAGTCCCACGGGATCCAACAGCCTCTTCTGACCTCTGTGGGCATTGCATGACACGGGTGCACTTACCTACATGCAGGCAATACACGCATACACATAAAATAAAAATAATAAAAAATTTAAAAAGTTCTAACCCACTTTCAATAATATAAGGCATCAAAATATATGGATTAGATATTTTTCTGCAATTATGAGAGAGGAAAGACAGAATATTAAGAGAGCAAGCCTAGCAAATGGAAAAATTCTTGGCTATTTAAGAATTAAAAGAATCATGCTTGGTATTCGTCAATATTATCACATGATTATCTTTAATTCCCTCTCTTTTAACCTCATTTGAAATTGGGGGGAAATGACCCTGACAAGTTTGAACCAGTATATCCATCCTCCTATCCATCCATCCATCCATCCATCCATATATCCATTAATTCATGCATTCATGCATCCATGCATCTATGCATCTATCCATCCATCCATAAGATCCACTATGAATAGAACCCAGTGGATCTGCTGCTAGGCACTACACATTGTGTTTAATCTTTGAGGATAAAAAATTGCCTCTGACCACCAAAAGGCTTATAGTCCAGGACAAAAAATAATTCTCCATGAGATATTTTTCCTTTTCCATATACAGTCTATAGCACATACTTATTCAGTTTTATGATTTGATTATCTTTAATATATTTAATTATTTTAGTGAAAAGGTTATAGAGGTAAGTTAGAGTCACATTCATCACCTTACTAACTCATCTCCCATGGGCTCACAAAGTCAGTGAAATTTTATTTGTCTCTCCTACTTATTACTGAAACTGTTCTTGCCAGTGACATGAGGACTCCCACTTGGGATGGTCCACACTGACTGTCAACTTGACAGGAACTAGAATCACCAAGGAGACCAGCCACTGGGCATGACTGAGGGAAATTCTCTTAGACTACATCAATTGAAGTGGGAAGACCTACCCAAAAAGCCAGACTGAATAAAAGGGTGAAATAAAGCTGAAGGGCAGGATTCATAGGTCTGTGACCATCTACTTCCTGCTCTTGCCAACATAACTTCCCTAACATGATAGACTGTGTCCCCTGAAACTGTGAGCCAGAATAGCCCTTTCTTTCCCTCCCTCTGGCCCTCCCTCCTTCCCTCCCTCCGTCTCTTCCTTCCAAGTTGCTTTTGTTTGGTATTTTATCAAAGTGATGAGACAAGTAACTAATAAACTACTCAAAATGAAATGACCTCAAGGTAGCATTTGAGACAGTTAATAAGTTTCTCAAACTTTCCTCCTCACTCAGTATCTCACTCTTGTTTTTCAGTGTTCTCCCCGACCCTCCACCCCCTGGATGGCCTAGATTTCAGGGCTGCATTCTCAGATTTCCTATCTTGTTCTAAAATGCCCTAGACATTCTTATGTATACCTATAGGTTAATTGTCCATTAAAAACTGGTGAGTTACAAATCCCCTCTCTAAATGAGATCTCTTCTTTGTATTTCTTATATTCCATTGGTTATAAATCTTCCCTAGATGCCCCATAAATGTTCCTAATACAGGGGCTGGAGCGATTGCTCAGTGGTTAAGATCACCATCTGCTCTTGCAGAGGGCCCAGTAACTCCAGTTCCAGGAGATCTGACACCCTCATCTGACCTCTGTGGGCACTGCATGACATGGGTGCACTTCCATAGATACAGGCAATACACATAAAATAAAAATAATAAAGTATTTTTTGAAAATGTTGCCAATACAATACACCTAAAACCAAAAGCATCTCCCAGGCACACCTGATTCTCTTGGGCAGCTGTAGTCCTTAGCAGCTGCCCTGGGCTCATCAATGATTTTTCTGTGCTCACCCCTGGGTCCTCTAACATTCCCATCTAATCTCTAGCACTCCTCCTGAAAACCAGTTTCCAGCTGTCTTACTGAAACCAAGGGAAAACCCTCTTGTTTCAGAAGCATTTGTTGCTGACGTTATCACCAATTTTACAAGCTATGTAGCTCAGCAGTGGTTCCATTCGCTGTGCTGTAGATGGCACCTCCAATGTGTGGGTCACAATGGCTGCAGAGGGCACCTTCCAATGTGTGGGTCACAATGGCTGCAGAGGGCACCTCCAATGTGTGGCCCACAATGATATTAGTTGTATTAGAGGTCACTTTTATCTATGTCAACTCACTTGAAACCACCAGCCTTTCACCTGGACCTGTGCAAGTGTTTGGTAGATGACCTTATGATCTCAGAGGACCAGAAACTCCATCCATGGCTCACAGAATCCTCTGAAGAGCCAGCGATTTTGTACATGCCCAGACAACTCCACTGCTAAATCCTCTTATCCCTATGCTTCGGACCATCCTGCTTCTTTGTCTCGTAAATACTCCTGTCCTGTCCTCCTGGAGGGGGATTAAGGCTTCAAGCTCCTACCTCTCCACGTTTGGAGAGGTGAATAAATTCTTTGGTAAAACTTCTAACTTTTATGATGAATATGCTGGGGAGCAGTGTCAAATCTCAACACTTTCAGCTCTCAAGTCACATTTTCAATACCTTTCAATACCATTACCTTTTGATTCTATTTGTAGTTTCTCCACCAGGCGTGGTGGCGCATGCCTTTAATCCCAGCACTTGGGAGGCAGAGACAGGCAGATCTCTGTGAGTTCAAGGCTGGCCTGGTCTACAAAAAAAAAAATTCCTCGCCATGTTACGACGGGTGTGGTGGCATTTGCCTGTCATTGTAACACACAGAAGGCTGAGGCAGGATTTTGAGTTTACCAGTCTAGGCTACAGAGCAAGTTTCAAGCCAGCTTAGGCTATATAGTGAGATCCTATACCAAACTACGACTAAGCATAGTGGTACAGGGGGCTTCCAGCACTTAGGAGGTAGAGACAGGTGGATCTCTGTGAGTTTGAGGCCAGCCTGGTCTACATAGTGAGTTCCAGGAGAGCTGGGGCTACAGGGAGACCCTATCTCAAAAAAGACCAAAAAAAAAAAAAAAGCCAAGTTCTTCTGGGCTTGTTTCTCCATATATAGTCTACTGGATTGCGCTGCTAGAGAGCTAACTCATTCATACAAGTAGGTGAAAGGAAAGCATTTGACAACCTTTCTCTAGCAGGGTTAGCATGCTCTGTCTCTGTCTCTCTGTCTCTCTATCTCTCTGTCTCTCTGTCTCTCTGTCTCTCTCTGTCTCTCTGTCTCTCTGTCTCTCTCTCTCTCTCTGTATATGCATATGGGAGTGAGGGTGCACTCACCCACTAGTGGATATAGAGGCCAAGGAAGACATCAAGTGTCTTCCTCACTCACTACCCGCCTTATTTTTTGAGACAGGATCTCTCAATGAACCTGCAGCTTGCAGTTTTGACTAGAGTGGCTGGCCATTGATAGTGCTGGCGT
Source organism: Nannospalax galili (assembly GCF_000622305.1). Lineage (NCBI taxonomy): Eukaryota > Metazoa > Chordata > Mammalia > Rodentia > Spalacidae > Nannospalax > Nannospalax galili. The sequence continues at coordinate 3,446,347 of NW_008360316.1, read as the reverse complement.
TATAGATGCCTGCCACCATGCTGGGCTTTTATGTGGGTGCTCAGATCCTCATGCTTGCATAGCAATCACTTTATTCATAGAGTCATCTCCCCAGCCCTTGATGAGGACTTCTTTATGACAGAATAGCAAGGATTGCAGCTCTTGCACGGGGGGGGGGGGGGGGGGAATGACACAGAACAACTAAATTTATGTGATTCTAACACAGTTGATCAGGAGGAACCATCTTTCAAAAAACACTGAAACTGATTCCTCTCACCCACCCCTCACCTGTCCCCTGCCAACCTTGGACACAGGCAGGCTCCAATTCCTACACCTCAGATCCCTGCACTGGCTTCCTAACCCACACCAGCTAAACACCCTACCTACCATAGATTGCTAAGTTCCTACTCAGGAGGTCCCGCCACTGCCATTTTCCCTAGCTCCCTATCAGCTGGACAGACATGCCTGGCCAGGACTCTAGTAAATGGATGGAACTAGAGAGTGTTACACTAAGTCAAGTAACATAAACACAGAAAAGCAAGGGACATACGTTCTCCCTCATTTGTGCTCTGGATTGTAGCATCAATCCCTCATATGTGAGTATATATATTCTAATGTAACACCAGGATCCAGGAAAATGGAAAGGATACATGGATATAAAGGAAAAGAAATAACCTGAAAGAGGGGGATAGTAGGGAACAGATGTTATCAAGGGGAAGTAGGGACAGTGGGAGTGTTCAGCAGGCCAAGATGTTGGTGGGGAGGGAAGTCAGGAGAGGGGGGATGGTGTGAGGTGGGTGTTATTGGCGGGAGGATGGTGCTGGGATTGGGGGTTGAGAAGCCAGACGGGAAGAAAAAGAGTAGAGATGAATAAATCTTGGGGGCCTAGGAAACCCAGAGGGAAATTGGACACCCCTGAAATCCCATGAGAAATGCATGTACAATGTCTAAACATTAGTGCATATGTATACCTGGAAACTGCTTGGCAAGGAACACAGTGCCAGACAGAGGGGACCTCCCTTTGAGTGGTTGGTAACAGTGGTCCAGGAGATTCCCAAAATAACACAGACTATTGCCAAACCTCCTGGTTATCTCCCAGAACTAGTAGATAAGACACTACTGCTGAAGGCAAGGCATACTTCTGATAGGACTTGGAACAATGGAGTGGGAACTGACTTGGAGGCCTTCTACCCAAAGTTTAGGTATCATAATGCTAGATGATAATATGCAAACTGCCAAGGAAGAAAAACAATCAATGGTCCAACCAAGCCCTAAATCCTAATAAGCATAATGACCTGCACGGCAAACTACTTCTATCTGTGCAGTAGTGGCACTGTTATCTGGGGGGCAATCAACAGCTATCTAATTGGACTTAAAGCCATCTCAATGGGAGGGAACTCATGGATGACACTACTGGAAGCTCAGCCAAATACACATGGCAGGAAAGGACATAGATCCTAAAGAAAACCCTATCTCTTTCATATCACTAGACAAATGAAATTTCTTACCATATACTAGATATGAATCCTTATATTTACAGAAGAGTATACTGTACACCACTCATCAAAGAAGATTCTTTTTGAAATAGATGGAGGCTACTTCAGAATTCCACTGATCAGACATAGAAAATATATGTGTGAGAGATGCCAAGTACTAGGTGACACATCTACAGTTGAACCACTACACCTAAGGCTCATGGAACATAGGGGTAGAGAGAAAACTAATGCATCCCTCAATTCTCATCAGTAAAGCTTCCTTATACAACAGAGTGTGATGCACACAGAAGGCCACAACTGGCCAAATTTTAAAGAATAAGAGACTGCAGAGTGTGTATCCTTGGATGGGACTCTTACCTCACCCACCCATGGCTCAGGGACCATTGGGGAAGAAGGGGCAGAAAGATGCTAAGAGCCAGGGCTGGTTCATGAACACAGGGAAGCAGAGGATTTCAGGCCACTGGAAGCTTGCACATGTGAACTTGTGGCAATGGTGGCATTGAGCACAGGACCCATGCAAACTCAATTAAACAAGGGCCCAGAGGGGAAGAGAAGTGGGTGGCAGGCGGCCCTAGGCTGAGAACTATTGGAGACTGATTGATGCTGGATGAGGGAGACTATGCCTTACATACGATCTCTAGATGGGCTGACTAAACTCCAGTGAACGAATTTACATTTAAGGACATCTGGATATAATCTTGACTGGATAGGAATTTAATATGTATGGTGGAATACTGAATATATGAGGACTGGTGGGGTGGAGGGGACATAAATGGAGGAGGTGGTCTAAATTTGATTAAGAACTATTGCATGAAATTTAAAAGCTCAATAATTTTTTTTTAAAACACCACTGAAACTACTAGCTCTCCTTCCAGCATCCAATACATGTAATATTGGTAAGATGGCTTTTGATTTTACAATACCAAATACTTGGCACCAAACATGATTATATGCAAGTACAGAAGACAGCTGACTTCAACCCAGTGAGGTAGAGGGTAACTCTACCACATTTCTGATGACAGGATTTAAGCCTGAGTTTTGTTCCAAGATATCATATTTTACACCATTTTATTCTCTAAAAGAGCAATACCAAGTCAACTGACTGAAATCCTTGGCCTGGGTTGGACAGCCCTCAGCCTCTGCCCTGACCCCATTCCCAACACAGCTCAGGTAAACACCTTCTGACCAGTATCTGCCCAACACTTCTGTATTAGTTAATTTTCTGTTGCTGTGATAGAAACACTGACCAAAGCAACTTATAAAAGGAAGAGCTTATTTGAGCTTACGGTTCCACGGGAATTACAGTCCGTCATGGCAGGGGGGCATGGTGGCTGGAGGTGGCTGGAGTAGGAGCAGCAGAAGCTAAGCTCTCACATCACGCAGGCACAGGAAGCAAGAGAGTGACTGGAGATCCAGCAAGGCTTAAGAATTCTCTAAGCCCACTCCCAGTGATGTGCTACCTCCAGGATAGCCACACCTTCTAAAGCCTCCCAAAACAGCACCATCATCTGGGGACAAAATGTCCAAACACTTGGAGCCTATGGGGGACATTTTCACTCAAACCATCACAACTCCCTTTCTTCTATTTATATTAACCTCTTCTCTCGTGCTTTCTCCTCTAAGTGCCACAGATACTCTTCCTTAAATACACTAAGCCCTTAGAACTGTTTGGGAGCTTACCAAGCATGGGCTTCACTGTCCAACCCTTAGAACCTTTGGGGAGCTTACCAAGCGTGGGCTTCACTGTACAACCAAGGACACTGACCATCCACAGGATGCACCTTGCCTAGGGGACAGGGCAGAACCAATACTCTTACCTCACTCACTCCACACAAAAGGCTTCTCCCTTTCACATCCAAACACACAAGTACCCACCCACATCCACATCCATACTCGTACACATGCACATAAACACATACACAAAGGGAACTGGGGAGATGGCTGGGTATAGTGGCATGGGCCTCTAATCCCAGCACTGGGGAGGCAGACACAGGGACTTGTTGGCCAGCCAGTTTAGCCAGTAGGTGAGCTCCCAATTCAGTAAGAGACCTTGTCCAAAAGATAAAGTGGAAAAGCAATTGAAAAAGATACGAAATGTTGATCTCTGACCTCCACAAGCATATACACACAAGTACACGTGCAACCATACACACACGAGAGAGAGAGAGAGAGAGAGAGAGAGAGAGAGAGAGAGAGAGACTTCTTCACTGTCTTCCTTTATTAGAAAAGAGGAGAAAAGAGCTTGCTCCTGATAAGAGTTTCACGAAGGGATAGAAATGCTCTTCGGCTGGGTAGAAGTGATGGCTGTGAAATCAGCCAACACCTGGATATACTTGGACCTAAATTCTTTAAAGAACAAAGTTCTTCAGAAACAGCTTCCAAATCCACTCAAGGACAATTTGGAATTGCAAAACACAATAACTACAAAGAAGCACAAGAGGTGTGAAGGGGCATGCCATGTAGCCAACAGGCATCTAGCAGGCATGTTAGCACACACCCATAACCCCATCACTCAGGAGTCTGAGGCAGGTGGGTTGAATTTGAGGCCAGCTTGGACTACATAAAAAGACCCTGACTCAAAAGCAAAACAAAACCAAGCAATATTTCCTCACTCCCTTCAGCTGGTGGGGGGGAATGAGATTTGAAGGTCAAGCAATGCATCCTCAATGGCACTTTTGCCTAACTCCATTGTGGTGGTTTGAATGAAAATGTCCCCCATTGGCTTCAAGTATTTGGACATTTTGTCCCTACAGTTGGTGGCGCTGTTTTGAGAGGTCTTAGAAGGTGTGACTATCCTGGAGGAAGCACATCACTGGGGGCGGGCTTAGAGAGTTCTTAAGCCTTGCTGGATCTCCAGTTGTTCTCTTGCTTCCTGTACCTGCTTATGTGAGAGCTTAGCTTCTGCTCCTGCTCCAGCCACCTCCAGCTACCATGCCTCCCCGCCATGAGGGACTGTAATTCCCCTGGAACCATAAGCTCAAATAAACTCTTCCTTTTATAAGTTGTTTTGGTCAGTGTTTCTATCGTGGCAACAGAAAAGTGACTAGTACATCCACACTGACTATAAAGCACTGAAATGTGAGCTGAAAGTGCAAGGCTTGTTGTTTTCTAATGGCTTGCACTTAGAGATGGACTGTAGAGTGTTAGCCCATGTCAGACAGCAGGCCCCACTGGGGACTAGACAGCTGCTGGGTCCTCTTCAAGACAAGGTCCCCATCTGGATTAGTTACTTTTGTCACTGGTGTGGCCAAACACATGGCAAGAAGCAACTTGAGGAAGTTTCTTTGGGCTCATAGGCCAAGAATCCGTCATGGTGGGAAAGGCAGGGGTGTTGGTAAACCCTGCTGTTAGGGTTGTAGTTCTCCATGTCCGGATAGCCCTAAGGGGCTCAGCGCCAAATGGAAGGACTCCCCTTTTCAGCAGGGGGCCTCCTTCTCTCTTCCTGGCTCACCTGGAAAGTGCCACCAAGCACGGATGCCTGACCTTATCTGGAACATGACCTTTGGCATAGTTACCTGGAGTAAAAACTACCCCCAGGTTTTTTCTATATGATAATCAGGCATTGTCTGATAGTCTGGAAGATAGGAGCCCATTGCCACATGTAAATAAAGCATACTATGAGCACCTATCAACTGAGGCTTTTGCTACTGCCTCCACACTATAAATTCTCTAATTCTCCCACTAATAAATGGAGCTGTTTTCACTGTGTCTGGAGCTGTATCACTGCTGTTTCACTGTGCCTGGGACCAGTATCCCCAGGAGGGCTTTCTTCTGTCAGCGCTCACTGGCTGTCCTGACCCCGTTCGCCGCTTCTGCTCTCCCTGCCCTCGTGGGCCAGTGGCCAACGACCCACGAAGAGAGGGAGAGACCCCCGCAGATGGCGCCCAATGTGGGGCTCCTGGAACGCGCAGAGTCTGTGAGTATCCCTCCCATCAGGAGGGCAACGGCAGCTTTGCCTTTAAGCCGTCCCACCCTTGAGGATTGGCAATCTTTCTTCTATCACCTCCCATCAGGAGGATAAAGGCAGCTTTGCCTTTAAGCTACCCCACCCTTGGGGATTGGCAGTCTCTCCTCTTTTTCCACCCATCTCTCTCTCTTTGCTTTATCTCGGTTATAGCCTTCGTGAGGGTCTGATAAGGTTTGTGGGCAACTGAAGCCTCTTGGTCAGGGCCACTCCCTGATAGCGGCTGAAAGCCCCCTGCCCTCTTTACAGACCCCGACAGCCCAACTGGGTGTAGGCAGTAACCTTTACAACTATCATAAAAATCTGGTAATGCAGCAACCAGTTAAAAGTCACAAGGACAGTTGCCAGTCCCTTAAATCTGTGGCTAGGCTTGTGTTCATCAGAATGTATCAATCCCCTGGTGGCAGGCTTCCCCATTCCCTTCGTGGACATCTTTCCCTTCCCGAGGGAAAGGTGCCCCGAGCGAAATAAATCTGTGTCCCACTGAGGATTCCATCTGAGCCTCCGTGCCTCATCCATCCGCTCGTGCCTCCTCCATCTGCGCCGCTCGCTCCCGCCCATTCTCTACCTATCAGATGGTGCCGTGACTCGGATCTTACTTGAAGGGACCTCGCACGTAAAACTTTCGGACTCGCTTGTCGTTACTGGCCTCTGCGAACACCACTAATTCAGCATTAAGGTACACTTCCACCCTCTATCTCTATCCCCTCTCCCGTTCCTTTCAGCTCTCTCTCCTTCTCTCTGCCTCTCTCTCTCTCCCCTTTCCCCCTCACTACTCTCCACCAGTTCTCTTTTCATCTCCTTTCCAATCAAACTCGGTCACTCCCGGACCTCACTCACTGCCACTGGACAACACTGGTTTCTGCGACCGTTGAACTGCCCGGCACACTTAA
>NW_008360316.1:3434122-3434865 GCF_000622305.1 Nannospalax galili | reverse complement strand
TTAAAGTCAACTTCTAAAATAAACTTCCCTAATCTGTTTTGTTATCTTTCCCCTGGGGTGCTCAAGCCCAAGCTAAACCAGTTAGGTGAGAATTTAAATTAACTAGCCCCTGCGGAGCATTTAAAAATTCAAGGTGGCTTGCACCATACAAACAAACAAACAAAAAAATTTTTTAAAGCCATTTTTCTCCTGTAAACCTTCTCTTGGGGAAGGGGCTCATCAGAGGACCACCCCATCTCTCTCTCTTTGCTTTATCTTGGTTATAGCCTTTGCGAGGGTCTGGATAAGGTTTGTGGGCAACTGAAGCCTCTTGATCAGGGCAACTCCCTGAGAGCGGTTGAAGGCCCCCTGCCCTCTTTCCAGACCCCGACAGCCCGACTGGGTGTAGGCAGTAACCTTTACAAGTATCATAAAAATCTGGTAACACAGCAACCAGTTAAAAGTCACAAGGACGGTTGCCAGTCCCTTAAATCTGCGGCTTGGCTTGTGTTCATCAGAACATATCAATCCCCTGGTGGCAGACTGCCCCAGAAACATTGAACGCCACTGACCACACTTCTTTTCTATAATGGGTAATTCAGCATCACGCAAAAAAAACCCTCCAAATTCGCTCCCTTAGAGCCCTACTTCAATCAAGAGGACTTAAGATTTCCCAAAAGGAAAGCTCAAAATTTTGGAATGAGGTATTTCAATTTGCACCCTGGATCCTGTCAGCAGACATTTCTGATCCAGAGGTCTGGACT
>NW_008360316.1:3430405-3433692 GCF_000622305.1 Nannospalax galili | reverse complement strand
TCCACCCATCAGCAAAATTAATCCTCACCCCTCTCTTGCTGATTCAACAAGCCCAGATACTAACGCCCAAATTTCAAAAGCTACCAAAGATTCTCAGGTAAAATCCCCTCCACCCCCTCCACCTCGACTGCCTCCTGTGGAGACACGCCTTACAGCCACAGAGCAGCTGTGTAGCCTTAGAGACAGTGAAAGCTGCCAACCTCAAAATTCCCAGCCTCAGTTGTCTCAGGACTCCCAAATCCCACCAATAGAGTCTTTTCCTATCAATTTGCAAATAACCAGGCAGCGTCCATTGGCTTGGTATCCGCTTCCTGCAGCGGAACTTAAGGAATTGCGCCAAGCTGTACGTGAAGATGGCATTCATGCTCCTTGGACTAAATCTATACTACAAACATTTAATACTAACCTGCTTCCCCAGGATTGGAAAGACATTTGTAGATCTACCCTCCGCAGTCCATTATTCGTACAATGGGAAGCCCTATTTAGAGATGAGTGCCTAATGCAAGCTAAAAGAAATGACACTCGTAATCAATAGCTAAGACCTCAACCAGGGCAGGATCCACCACCTGGATATATAGATTGGAATTATGACCAGCTTTTTGGCCAGGGTACTTTCTCCACAGGAATTCAGCAAGCTGCAATTCCAGCTGGCTGCATTGAGCAAATTCGCTTATGTGCTCTGCAGGCCTGTGACCGCTTAACACCTTTGTCCACCGGGCCGAGAGAGACCTCTGCACTAACTTTTTTAAAGCAGAAGCCAACTGAGGCTCTTCCAGACATTATACTAAGAGTGCAAGCAAGTTTAGATAGAAAAATAACAGATCCTGCAGCCAAAGCAATGCTTTTAAACAGCCTTGTCTAGGAAGGAATGACCCCTGAGCACAGACAAGCATGCCAGGGACTAAAGAATGAACATTATGACAAGTGGATTGTGGCTACTCATGACATTGGGACTGCCACGTACCAGCTTCCTCCCTTGCCCAAGCCCTTGCAGTTGCAACTCAGTCCAACTCAAAAGGCTTTAAAGGTGGAGAAACTGGACACTGGATAAAAAATTGCCCCCAAAATAACTCAGCTGCCACTAGACCCCCTAAAACCCTCTGCCCTCGCTGTAAAAAAAGGCTTTCACTGGAAAAAAGATTGTAAATATAAAAATTAAAGGGATGGTAATCCTTTGCCACCTTTAAACTTCTTCAGGGGCAGCCCTCAGCCCCGCTAACAAGAGGGAAGCCACAGACATTGTGGGTAACCAGTATTACAGAAAATGCCCATCCAAAATTAACCATAAAAATAGACAATAAGCCTTTCAAATACCTCCTTGATACTGGGGCTGATAGAACCATCTTAAAGCAATCTGAGGTTCCTCCACACTGGGAATTAATACCAGGACCCCAACTAGTAGGAGTAGGAGGGGCCTCCCAAGCATTTATCACCAAGAATTCCTATAAATGGGAGAACCCTGATGGAGAAGTTGGCACAATAAGACCCCTAATTGCAGATGTTGCTACAAACCTCCTAGGAGGAGAAATCTTGGAAGACCTTAATGTAATTCTTACTAGTGGGTCTAAGGAAAAATGCCTTAAAATAGATGATCATATGAGGTTCCTAAAACAAAAGAACCCCCAATCCTAAAGGCCACTGTTGATTACCAGACTCCCTGCCTCGACTGGATCACCAAGGAACCAGTCTGGGTGGAACAGTGGCCACTACCCAGGGAGAAATTACTCATTTTACAACAACTTGTAGAAGAACAGTTACAGCCAGTTGAGGGGCAGCAGGAGCGTGTGCAGCTGCTTGCCACACCTCAGTGCAACAGAAACAGACGGAGCATGCCAGCCAGTAGTAAGCTTTCTCCTTTTCCTCTTTCCATTCGGTCTGAAACCTCTACTCAGAGGACAGTGAGTATGGCCACCCATATTCAGGGTGTCACCCCTCTTCAGTTTATACTGTCAAGAAATGCCAATAGGGCTAGAGACATGGCTCAGCAGTTAAGAGCTTTGGCTGCTCTTGTAGAGGACCCAGGTTCAATTCTCAGTACCTACATGGTGGTTAACAACCCTAACTCCAGTTCCAGGGGATCTGGTATCCTGTACTGGCCTTCAAGAAATTGCATAATATGGGTGTACTTACAAGCAGGCAAAACATTCATACACATGAAAAAATAAATAAATTCTTTTAATCATTTAAAAAAAATTTTAATAACTACATAATTAGAAGAAGCAATTCATTACAGCTTTAACATATTAAGTAACACACTCCAGAGCAAGAATACATCTCTTTCACAAGTGAGTGCAAGTTTCTAGGTTCACAGTTGAATTAATACACTTATAAAATATTGAACTCAGTATAAGCCCTGTAAGGCATAAAATTGAATGAGTTTTTAACCTTTAAAAAGATCTCCATTTCATTTTAGAATATATTGTTCCCTGCTGAAAGACTCATTGGTTTTTCTACTAACACTGAGATGATGGCACAGGAGTCTCTAATCTGTATGTATCGGGTTATTACCAGTCATAATTGGTTGCACTTGGATCCTTGGTGCCTGTATATGTCTATAAAGTTATTGGGTAGATTTCAATGGTAATGTTTACCAACGGTACTAATTAGCATGATGTAAATTTCCATGGTTCCTCCTCAAATATAACACATTTTTAAAAATTTGATTGTGTGTGTGTATCACACACAACATCCCAAACCATCTTATTTGACTATACATACACCCAGTTCCCAGATGACACCCTCCCATAGCCTACCTCCCCCCACCAGAGCCCTTATACTCTGATATCCCTGCTACTGTCTGCTGTGCTGTCAGCACCCCCAGCCATTCCCCACTACTTGTCCATCTGACGAATCTAGTCAGCCTATCTAGAGGTCTTTGTTTTAGGAGGGTCAGCTGCTCTTCGTCTAGCAGCAATCAGTTGTCAATATTCCTTTAGACAGGATTGGGGTCTGCTGTTCATTTTCCGAGTTCTATGCTGGGTTACTATCTGGGAATCCCTTTGGCCACCATGGCCAACAACTCAAAAGAAGGTATCTCCTATCTGGCATTGTTGTTTGTTATGTAGCCTTTAGCTATGCATATGGATTCTTAAAAAATTACGTTGGCACCTTTAACCTTTGGTTATACTTTCCTATTGGGTATTTAAGGCCATACAATTGGCACAGACAAACCAATTTATTTTTACTCTTAAGGTCGTTTGAGGATCTGTTACTCAGGGATCACATGGCTTGGGAGGAGCTCCTGGCTCCTTTCTTTTATCAGCTCTGCCTATGTGAAGATAAGTCAA
>NW_008360316.1:3427967-3430042 GCF_000622305.1 Nannospalax galili | reverse complement strand
TCTGTTAAACATCCAAGAAGGTTAGTTCCACCAGTCTGGTACTTTTAATCACTGTGTGTCACGTAGATAAATCTTGGGCAAAGACCAATTGTTCTCAGATAAACCTTACCTAGACATATATTTCTTGATCTGCTATGTATAATTTGTCAGTAGGTCGTAGGGGTAATATGGTTTCCATCTGGTTTTCAAAACTAGCTAGGCATTATTTATCTCCTGCATTGTCTCACCCCTCCATCAGGGTTTTCCCACTTGAGGTGCCCCCATTTCAGCCCTTTCTCCCTTAATAATACCCTTCTCCTATGGTCCTACCTCTCTTGAGCTCCTTCTTTCCCTTTATCCCCTAGGCCTTCCCTCCCCTTTCCCTTAAACTAATCCAATTTTTATACCTATATCCCCTATTAACACATGTTTCCTATTGTTCTTCTCTTTCAGGTTCTTTCTTTTTCTTTACCTTCCTGGTTCCTTTCCATTATCCTGGTTCCTGTAGCCATGTCTGGATATATACTCACTTATCAGGGTTTGGTTCTAGGATCTACATATGAGGGAGAACATATGTCGATTTTTTTCTCTGAGTCTGTGTTACTTTACTTAGTATAACAGTTTCTAGTACCATCCATTTACCTGAAAATTTCATGATTTCATCTCTTTACTGCTGAGTGAAACTCTATCATATGAATGAACCATATTTTCATTATCCACTCATCTACTGAGGCACACTTAGATAGCTTAAATCTCTTAGCTATTGTGAAAAGAGCAGCAACAAACATGGATGTACAAGTGTCTCTGCAATAGGATGAGTTCTTTGAGTATATGCCAAAGAGTGGTATAACTGGGTCAAATGGTAGCATCATTCATAGTTTTTTTTAAGAGTTCTCCACACTGCTTTCAATAGGGGTTGAACAAGTTTGCAGCCCCACCAGCAGTGCATAAGTGTTCCCCTTTCCCCAAATCCTCTACAACATTTGGTATCATTTGTTCTCTTGATCTTAGCCAGTCTGACTGGGGTAAGATGAAATCTTAAAGTGGTTTTAATTTTCATTTCCCTAGCCACATCCCCTCCAACATTTGGTATCATTTGTTTTCTTGATCTTAGCCAGTCTGACTGGGGTAAGGTGAAATCTTAAAGTGGTTTTAATTTGCATTTCCCTGATTATTAGTGATGTTGAACATCTTTTAAGATGTTTCATAGCCATCTTTACTTCTTCTTTTGAAAACGTTCTGTTCAGCTCCTTAGCCCATCTTTCGATTGGGTTGCTTCTTGTCTTGGTTCTCTGCTTTTTAAGTTCGTTATATATTCTGGTAACTAATCCTCTATCAGATGTGTCACCAGTGAAGATTTTCTCCCATTCTGTGGGTTTTCTCTTCACTTCCCTGGTTGCCTCCTTTGATGTACAGAACCTTTTTAGTTTAATGAGGTCCCATTTGTTAATTCTTGCCCTTGTCTCCTGCACAATTGATGTCTGATTTAGAAAATCCTTTCCTACACCTATATCTTCTAGGTTTTTCCCAATGTTTTCTTCTATCTGGTTTCAGTTTCAGGCTTTACACTGAGGTCTTTGATCCATTTGGAATTGACTTTTGTGCAGTTTGAAAGATAGGGGTTTAGTTTCATTCTTCTACAGGTGGGGATCCAGTTTTGCCAGCACCATTTGCTGAACATGCTGTCTTTCCTCCAGTTAATGTTCTTGGCCCCTTTGTCAATTATCAGTTGGCTGAAATTGCATTTACTCAGGTTTGGGTCTTCAATTTTGTTCCATTGATCTATGGGTCTATTTTTGTGCCACTACCATGTTGTTTTTATGACTATAGCTCTGTAACACAGCTTAAAATTTGGTATAGTAATCCTCTGGCATTACTCTTAGTGCTCAGGGTTGTTTTGGCTATCCGAGGTCTTTTGTGCTTCCATATTGAATCTTAGGATAGTTTTTTCCAATTCTGTGAAAAATGTCATGGGGATTTTGATTGGCATTGCATTGAATCTATATATGACTCTTGGTATGATGGTCATTTTCACAATATTAATTCTTCCAATCCATGAGCATGGGAGGTCCTTCCATCTTCTCATGTCTTCTTCA
>NW_008360316.1:3427013-3427381 GCF_000622305.1 Nannospalax galili | reverse complement strand
TTGATCATGGTGGATGATCTTTTTGATGTGTGTCTGTATGCGGTTTGCAAGTATCTTGTTGAGAATTTTTGCATCTATGTTCATTAAGGATATGGGTCTACAGTTTTCTTTTTTGGTTGTATCTTTACCTAGCTTTGGTATTAGAGTGATGCTGGCTTCATAGAAGGAATCTGGAAGTTCTCCCTCCATTTCAATGTTTTTGAATAAATTAAGTAGTATTGGACATAGATCTTCTTTAAATGATAGAATTCTGCTGTAAATCCATCTGGTCCTGGGCTTTTTTTAGTCAGGGGGTTTTGTATTACTGTTTCAATTTCTTTTTGTGTTATGGGTCTGTTTAAGCTGTTAATCTCATCTTGGTTTGGTTT
>NW_008360316.1:3426430-3426947 GCF_000622305.1 Nannospalax galili | reverse complement strand
GGTTTTTAAAGTATTCCCTTATAATGTTCTGTATCTTTCTGATGTCTGTTGTGATGTTTCCCCTTTCATCTCTGATTTTGTTGATTGGAGGTATTCCTTCTTTCTTTTGGTTACCTGGGCTAGCGGTCTGTCAATCTTGTTTATCTTATCAGCTTCCGGATTTGTTGATTCTTTGTATTGTTTTCTTTGTTTCAATCTCATTAATTTCTGCCCTGTGTTTTGTTATTTCTTCTTGTCTGCTGGGTTTGGGTTTCATTTGCTGTTGCTTTTCAAGTGTTTTGAGTTGCAGTGTTAAGTCATTTATTTCTGTTCTTTCCGATTTTTGATGTAGGCACTTAGAACTATAAACTTTCCTCTAAGGACTGCTTTCAGCATGTCCCAGAGGTTTTGTTGTGTTGTATTGTCCTTTCCATTTAGTTCCCAGAATACTGCTTTTCTGGTCCTATTTGGTGTTTCCTATGCTTCTTGTATTTGTATGGGCATGTCTTTCTTTAATTTTGGGAAATTTTCATCTATA
>NW_008360316.1:3425413-3426098 GCF_000622305.1 Nannospalax galili | reverse complement strand
TGGCGTATTGAAGTCCCCTACTATTAATGAGTTGGGGTTAATTTGGGTCTTAAAGTCCTGTAGTATTGTTTTTATGAAGTTGGGTGCACCAAAGTTTGGTGAATATATGTTCATGATTGTAGTATCTTCTTGATTTATTGCTCCTTTGATCAGAATGAAATGGCCCTCTTTATCTCTTCTGACTACTTTTAGTTTAAGTCTATTTTGTCAGATAGTAGAGTTGCTACACCTACATTTTTCTTACTACCATTTGCTTGGTATATATTTTTTCCATCCTTTCACTTTAAGATAATGTCTGTCCTTGAAAGTGAGATGGGTTTCTTGCAGAAAACAAAAAGATGGGTTTTGTTTCTTAACCCATTCACATAGTCTGTGTCTTTTGACTGAGGAGTTCAGTCCATTAATATTTAAAGTTATTAATGAAAGATGAGTATTGAATCCTGTCATTTTTATTTCTGTTTACATTCTTGACATAGCTGTACTTTACCACAGTTATACCTTCACTGAATTTCTTCCTGCAACCCCTTGGGTATAGTCATTCCTTTCTTCAGCTCTTTGTATTACTTCCAGAACTCTCTGAAGGGCTGGTTTTGTGGACATGAATTCCTTCAGCCTTTAAGTCATAGAAGATTTTTCTTTCCCCTTCGACTATAATAGACATTTTGGTTGGGTATAAGAATCTGTA
>NW_008360316.1:3356043-3424663 GCF_000622305.1 Nannospalax galili | reverse complement strand
TGAATTTCTTTTGTAGCTTCTGATTCTTGTGTGAGACTCAAGCCTTCAAGTTTAGGTCTACTTCTTTTTGTGAACTTTATGTGTGTTTGTGGTTTACTTTTTAGGCATGAAAAGCTAGTTTGTCTAAGCTTCCAGTTCCTCTTTTGATTTTTTATTGGAGTGGTTGGATTGCTTTTGTCTTCAGGAGTTCCCACAGAGGCCCAAGTCAGATGAGGATCAGATGCTCTCAGCCTTTCTCCTAAGATGTAGACCCCTCCAGGAAAGATTTTGGCCTCAGGAATTTGGGGGTTGGACTGGCCTGGGACCCGAGCCCAGGAAAGATGTTGCTCTGGGGCAGCTGGTGGCTGTTCCACCCAGAGATCCAAAGGAAGATGGAGGCAGGAAGCAGCTGCAACGGCTCCTGGGGACTGCACTGAGGAGCTGGGTTGGTCTGGATGCAAAGGATCAGGAAGAGGAATGGTCAGCAACCCTGGCATCCAGGAAAGAGGCTGGCAGGTTTTGCAGGCCCAGCGAAGAAGAGGGAGGTGAAGTCCGGGCCAGGCCCATAGTGCTCCTGGGGACCTGAGAAGGAACTGAGTTGGTCTGGATGCAAAGGATCAGGAAGCAGTGATGGTTCCCCAGGTGTCTGGGGCACCAAGACAAGGAATGGGACAGGACCCAGGCTAGGAGAAGAGACCAGTGGGGGAGATGGGACAGTGAATGAGGCTAGGGGAGTCAAGGCCATCGACTTACCCCGGATAAAGAGGCCTGCCAGTCGGAGAGAGGCCTGAGGGTCGTGCAGGCCCAGGGAGGCAGAGGGAGGTGAGAGCGAAAAATAAATTTAAAAAAAAATTTCTAAAATGCCATCAGACACCCAAAGATGAGCCTCATCAGTGCACTAGATGTTACCTAATTCAATCAAGGTGACAGTCAGAACTCACTGCTATAGCATCCTCCCTCTGCTGCCCCTACAAGTAACGCTTCCTGAGGACAAAGACTTTTTAAACTCTTTTGTACCCATCTCCTAGCCATACCTTGCACATGGTAGTCATATCAAATGCTTGCCAAACAAACTAATTTAAAAATGTAATCGCTATTCTCTTCTGATTCTCCTTCTACCTCACACAGAATCTGTCTTATCTCACCAGGTAGGGAATGACTGATCCACACAGTCCACAGCTGGTACTGGATCCAGGTTCTGTCCCTTTAGCCACAGCTCTGCACAAGTGCTACCTGAGATTACCAAGGAATCTGCAAAACCTTAGGTCACCTAGGTCCTTGGTAATGTTCAGACTACCTCATCATCTCCATTTAAACATGGGTGGGGTAAGTGATATAAGGTGAAAAGAGCCTGGGAGGAGCAGAAAGGCTGTGGATTTTAGAAAGCAGAAGGCTATGTGGGAATCAGACTACTGGTTCTCTAATAGGCAGCACAATCCCTAACTGCTCTGAGTTGGATTCTTCACAAACAAGGAAAAAAATTACCATCCTAGCTGGGTTACTGTGAGACTAGATCAAAATAATGCCTCTAACATACTTAGGGCCTACCTGGCAGTCAAATGTGAAAGCACTGAAAGAAAAGGAGGTAAAAACCAAGAGAGGAAAAAGGTTCCTCCATATGCAAAGATCAGACAAAGACAAAAACAGCAGGCAGAAGGCAGAACCCAAGGCCAGTGCTGCAAAATTAACATGCACACAGATAAGGGATGCGGACTCAGTATACTAAATGGTTTGGGGGACTGGGATACTGGGTCTGTGTGAGCTGTGGCTGCTGGTGGCAACACCTGCCATTCCAGATGTGTGCTGCAGCCCTCTCTCCAGCATACTGATGCAAAACAGCTGGGAGGGAAGAAAGGCCAAACTGTTTTCTTCTCCAACTGCTTAAAAGACCTGTCCTAGCCAGGGCAAGATAGCTCAGCAGGCCAAGGTGCTTGCTGTACAAACTTGATGACCTGAATTCAATCCCCAGAACCAGAAGAGAGCACTGACTCCTCGAAGTTGTCCTTTGACCTCCACATGAATGCTGTGGCACTATGCACCTGCACACACACCTAAAAAAAAAGAAAGAAAGCCCTGCCTCCTGGGTCCTCTAATCCTGCCTGATTTGAGACCCCTACCTGCTGCCACCTCTGTGCCATGAGGCCCTCTCTGCCTCCTCATATAGCCAGATCAGTGACTCATCTTCTGACAATCTGTGATGTGTGGTATTTCTAGAGAATACGTGGTTAAATGATGTAAAGCTACCCAGGTTTTTATCTTCCAATAGGATTTTTATCTTCCAATGTTGTGTGCTTTTATCTTGTATACAAGCACACAACAATATCAGATAAGAATAAAGCGGAAAAAACTAAAATTTCTTCCATCAAGATTTCAAAAATTAAAGTGAGGAACAGATTTGGAAATGAAAGGTCCAGCTGCCTGGTTCTCTACTGCCCAATACGACACAGATTGAGCTGCATGGTGGTTTGAATGAGAAATGTCCCTATCGGCTCATATATTTGAACACTTGGTCTCCCCAGGTGGTGGTGCTGTTTGGAAAGGTTATGGAACTTTCAGGGTGCAGCCTTGCTGGAGGAAGGGCTTTGAGTTTATAGCCTCGTCCCACTTCCAGTTTGCTCTCCTTGCTTCCTGCTCATGGATGTAGGAATATGGTCAGCCAGCTTCCTGTTCCAGCTGCCTCCTTCCATGCCCTCCTCCACCGTTATGGACTCCCCCTCTGAAACTGTAAGCCAAAACAAACTCTTCCTTCTGTAAGGAAGAATTTTTTGGTCATGGTATTTTATCACAATGAAAAGTAACAGAATGTAAAATGTGTTATCAAATATCTTCAAAATGTACCAATTTTGAAACCTGAACATAAAAAATACATGAAATAACACCTAAATCATTTTTGTGGAAATGATAGCTTGGACACATTGGTTAAGTAAAATTTAATCAAAATTAATTTCACCTGTTTCTTTATATATTTAATGCAATTTTTAGAAAAGTCCACATTGTGTATGTGGCTCCTATCATACTTCCATAGCAGAACTGGTCTGGACTCAGCCCACCATAGTTTTCTGTCACTGCTTTATCACAGGAACCTCTGGGTGCCAGTGCTGGGTGGTCTTCTAACTGGAATGAGACTTTCTTGCCCACTTGCACTCTTGTATGAAATGTGCCCACTTCCATTTAATGACATAGAATGTTTGTTTCCAGATGGTACAGTGAGTGTGGAATTTTTGTAGAGCCTGTTTAATTTCCCTACTTCTGGCAATCACATCAAAAGAGCACTGAAGATGACTGAAAGAGGACACAAAAGTTAGGGAGTGTGGTTAGGGGTAAGACTAGGGTTAGGGTTGGCCAGGTGGAGAACGTAATTAAATCTGATCAGAATTCAGTTGGTTAACTCCATAACAGACTTGCCACTATTACATCAGAGACTCACCTTGGCTATTCCGTAGACAGGATGTACAGGTGAGTAAGAATGTTGATGGTAACTTTCCCCTGGTAGCCTATATAGCACCTTCCAGCACTGTGAGGGCTGGCCAAGAGGAAGAAGCCTCCAGACCTGCTCTAGCTTTGATTTCTCCATGTCCCACAACCAAGGCATGTTATGTGTTCAGCAATAGGGTTTTACCATCTAGTTCAGGGAACCAACAGCAATGGCAATTGCCTGTATTGTTGTGGGTGTCTTGGAGGTCTTCTCTGATCAACATCTAGGGAGGTAGCCAATCCTTGGCACTGGGACTTCTGAGAGCAGCTTTATCCACCCACAAAGTACTTCTGTTCAAACTTTTTTTTTTCAATTTCATTTTTCAATGAGTTTATCAAGTATTTGATTTCTGCTGACTTTTTCATATATCATTAGTTTTGGTTGACCTGTACCCACTACTCTCTGAACTCCCTGTCCCCACTCTCCACTCAACCTTTCCACCCTGTGTTCTCCCTTCCACTCTCATAGCATTTGTTCTATTGCCAATGCTCCCCCTTAAAGAATCTTTCCCTTTTTCTCATGGCCCCCTTTCTTTTTTCCCAGACTCTTTACACACCTGCTTCCACAAAAATACACATATATAAAAGTTAGAAGCTAGAGGCTGGAGAGATGGCTCAGCGGTTAAGAGCACTGACTGCTCTTGCAGAGGACCCGGGTTCGATTCCCAGCACCCACATGGTGGCTACAAGCCGTCCTTAACTTCAGTTCCAGGGAAATCCAAAGCCCTCTTCTGACCTCCGCAGCACTGCACAACACGGGTGCACTCACATACATGCAGACAATACACTCATAAATAAATAAATAAAAAATTTTAAAAGAATTAGAAGCTAGGATCTGTATATGAGAGAATGTGGTGTTTGTCTTTTTGAGCCTGAGTTACCGCCCTCAATATATCTTCCAGTTCCTTTCATTTTCTTGCAAATTTCATAATTTCATTTTTCTTTATGGCTGAGTAAGATCCCATTGTGTATATGTACTCCATTTTCATTATCCACTCATCTGTTGATGGACATCTAGGCTGAGTCCATGGTCTTGCTATTATGAATGGGGCAGTAATACACATGGATGAACAATCCTCTGTAGTAGGACATATACAAGGCAAGAACTCTACTAACTGAACTATATCCTCCTGGGGAGACACAGCATTAATTCTGCAAAAACAAGAAACTTTCTTGACTGAAGAACCCAAAGACATATGACAGCCAAGTTCAACGTGGCATTCTAGACCGAATCTTTTTGATGTTTTGAGATGGAGCCTCATGAAGCCCAGGCTGGCCTCAAACACTATATAGCTGACCTTTGAACTCCTGGATTCTCCTGCTTCCATCTCTTGAAAACATCCTATCAGCATCTTGCTCTCAAAGGGGTTTGGAAAGAAAGCTGCTTCTACTGTCCTGGCAACTTTTCTCTATGGTTGAGACTGCTTCAAAATGGGAAAAAGGATGGCAAAAAGAATCCTGAGACTCTGGGAGAGAAGAGCAATGAGACAGAATTAGACCACCATGAAGCCTTGATAAATAGAGCTCTGTCACTATAGGGCGTATCATGGATGGTTTCAGGTGTCAACCTGACACACCTGGGAAGGGGAACCTTGGTTGGAGAATTGTGTCTATCAGATTTGGCCTGTGGCCATGTCTGTGAGGCATTGTTTGCTTTTTTATCATTGAGTGATGTGGGAGGGCTCAGGCCACTGTGGGTGGTGCCACCCCTGGCAGGTTTTCGCAGGTTATATAAGAAAGCAGACTGAGCACAGGCCAGAGGAGCAAGCCAGTAAGTAGAGTTCTTCCATGGTCAGTTCCTGCCTCCAGGTTCCTGTCCTGAGTGCCTACCCTTGCTTCCCTCAAGGATGAACTGTGATCAAGACATATAAGCCAAATAAACCCTTTCTTCCCCAAGCTGTTTTTGGTTAGAGTCTTTAATCACAGCAATAGAAAGCTACACGACAGGGCATTTTGGTTTTGGTGTTTAGTTTGTTTTCATTGTTTGAAGTAGGATATCCCTATGTAACCCAGGCAGACTTTGAATTCAAAATCTGCTCCTCAGCTTGAGTGCTATAATTACAGGCTTGTTCCACCATGCTTGGCTGTATATAGCTTTGTTATATGGACAGATACTAATGCTACATGGGAATCCAGAACTGCATGGAAGTGAGAAATCACAGGCAAGAAGATAAAGTTATTAATAAATGATTCAGACAATAGCCATTTGAAAAAGAAAAGTCTGCATCCATTCATCTTTCTATCTGCAAGCACAAATCCTATATAACTCAAATATGTGTATATTATATATCCCCTCTAAGCAATGATACTCCAGTTAACAATGAGCAAAGCTACTGTCTAGTTTGGTTTCTAGATGTCTTTCCCTGATAAAAGGAATAAAGCTGCCTTGGAGAAATGGTTGATTATCCATTAATGACCATCGTATTTCACTGGATGTTACAATGTTTTACAGTTTGATTGTGAAATGGTCCCCAGCTGGTGGTGCTGTATCCCCTCTAAGCAATGATACTCCAGTTAACAATGAGCAAAGCTACTGTCTAGTTTGGTTTCTAGATGTCTTTCCCTGATAAAAGGAATAAAGCTGCCTTGGAGAAATGGTTGATTATCCATTAATGACCATCGTATTTCACTGGATGTTACAATGTTTTACAGTTTGATTGTGAAATGGTCCCCAGCTGGTGGTGCTGTTTTGAACATAGGGTGGAGTTGGCAGACATAAGGTCAGGGGAGCAGAGCTAAAGGACTATAGCCCACCCAGTTCCTGCCAGCTGGAGATGCCCGTATCCTGACTACCCCCATTATGCGATCAGTCACCTCAAGCTCCTGACATAGTCACAAGTCATCATGAATTCTACCATGCTTTCCCCTACATGACTGACTGCACCTGCTCAAGCCATAGGCAAAATAAATCCTTCATTAAATTGCTTCCTTGGGTGTTTTATCACAGTGATGAGAAGAGCAACAAATTAATAACAATTTTCAAATTTTGTCCTTTTTGAAAATGTTTATGTGTTTCTGTATCTATATGTATGTGAGGAGGGGTGCCTGTGGAGGTCAGAGGAGGGGGTTGGATCCCCTGGAGTTATATATATACAAAACCTGGAGTTATAGGTGGTTGTAAGTTGCTCAACATGGGTGCTGACAACTGAACTCAGGTCCTCTGGAAGAGCAGGAAGTGCCCTCCAGCCCCAAAATCTTGCCTTTTTTAAGCATTTATTTGCTGGCATTTTTTTTTTAATTAAAGAAATTTAAATTATGTAATATGCACATTTGTCTGTCTCCGTGTCCCATGTGCATACAGATACCTATGGAGGCCAGAAGAGGGGTACTTGATCTCCTGAAGTGTCTGTGAGCTGCCTGACATGGTTGTTGGGAACTGAACTCAGGTCTGCAGTACCAATACTGCTAAATTCTACTCTTTGTTGCTACACAATGCTTGCAACTATAGATAGTTTCTTATTCTGAAGATATGGCCTGAGACTAAGACTGGGACTTCAGAGTCAACCATCAACTCTGAAAGCTGTTTTCAGGTATGTAGCCCACTGTTACTATGCAAAAGGATGTTTCACTTTCCTGGAAATAGAGTCACATAACATTGTTTACTAAATACCAGGTTTTCTCGTTTTAAGATATCAAGCAAATGATAGATACAGTTCTCTTTTTAGTTAACTACTCTAGAGTCTAGGCTGTCTTCTAGAAAGAGGATCCTAAAGTTTAAGGATTGTACACATACTTAATTGAGCTGTACTAACATTCCTTGGACTTCTGTGAAGCCCACCTCCTTGCCTCCCCCCACCTTGTCCTGGACTCCCAAGACCCCTGCTCCTCTTTAGGACTAAGTGCTCTTTTTCGCTTCTGTAAACTGCTTGGTTGTTTGGCTGAAAGGACAAACTATATTGACCCCATATTGACTAGCTGTTTCAGGCAGGCCTGAACGTGCCCAGGCATGTTGTAATCTCCACCTACCACCCCCGACCCCAGGAGGCTATAGATCAAGCAAGCCCAGGCGTGTAGCAGCCTTATAAGGTAAAAACAGAGACTTCTGGCCCCACAGATAAGTCAGCACACTCCACAGCACTGAGAATAGCACCCACCAATGAGACCTCCAAGGATACATCCTCAGTAGCCAATCAATTCAAAAGTGTGTTGGCGCGTGCGGGCTCTTTGGACCAATCAAGATGTAACCCTGTTATTCTTTGTCTAAAACCTATAAAAAGCTTCCACCCCCTGCAATTGGGGCTCTCAGCACAGATCCACTGCGTCGGTGAGGTCTGAGAGCCCGAGCTTAAGCCTGAATAAAGACTTTGTTCTTGCATGCCCTCTGGATTCTGTGGTTATTCTTGGGGGTCCATTCTCTGGGCACAACACTTCCCACTTCCACATGGAAAAGTAAAAATAATTAAAACTTTGTCAATGAAAATGAAAGTGTCACCCTCAAAAGTCAGGGATGTCCTTTTAATACTGCAATATGACACTGTCACCTACAAATGTGCTGGGGTGCATTCATTCCTATCATAAGGCATGTAACCAACAGGCTGCAGGTTGGACATCCTGTAAAAGATTCTAAATGATCATGTAGGTGACTTAGAACTGCAAGTTGGAAATTTTTCAATATTCTAAAGCTGACCTACAAAAAAGAGTAATAAAAGGTTGAGGCTGATTCTATATCCTTGCTCATCAAGTTAACAGAATGAGAGAGGGATGGAGAGGGAGAGATCACATTTTTTACTCCCAATTCCCTGCACTGCTTCTCCACCAGCAGACCGGCTCAAAACACTACCGGCAACCTGTCCTCTTCTTGGCCAGCATGTTTACTCTTTCAGACCTATCTCTGGGGTCAGTTCACCTTGAATGTATCTAACTCAATGGATTCAGCCTTCCATCAGCAATGGAAGTGCTGATCAAGTGCTGTCAGAACATACACCACTGCAGGGCGTGGTAGTACACGCCTTTAATCCCAGCACTTGAGAGGCAGAGGCAGGCAGATCTTTGGTGAGTTCAAGGTCACCCTAGTCTACATAGTGCACTTGAGAGGCAGAGGCAGGCAGATCTTTGGTGAGTTCAAGGTCACCCTAGACAGTTCAGAACATACACTACTGATGGGGCAAAAGGAACTTCCTGGAGAATCTACTGATTCTCCCTACCACTTGCCTGGGTTAAATATTTGGAAATCATTTTTGTATTTAATAGAAATTATGAACAATCTTTTTGGAAAATGAAATGCTCAAAACTTCACTGTTATGTTAAGGTAATATACAGGACCATTTGCCTATGTAAGAAAAACAATCACCACTGGATCCCATTAGTTTTTTCCAAAAGAAAATCATTCAAAGTGAAACATGAACATTTAATTGCCTTTAAATAATATGTGAAATAATTTACATGCTGTACATTCCAAAGCACAATGAACATAAATCCAATTTTATAAGACACATACCCAGATTTTTGCCAACATATGCCCTGTAGGTCACTCTGGATGTTATCTGTGTGGGCATGTAAACATATATTTACACATCAGCAGTTAAAGATCAGCATAATAAACCAAAAAAGATGAACCATGGACGATTCTAAAACCACAACCTGATTGGAACCAAGGCAAGTTCCCCATTGTGGACACAGAGATTAGGTTTCCTTTTCCAATGTCTAAACGTGGTTATTCATATGTTGTATTTATAGTACATTTCGGTCACTATTTCAAATGCAATGCTTTTCTTAATACATAAGGTATTACAGAAGCAAACTGGAAAAATAAATAGGATTAGATAAAATCACGTATAATAAAGTTTTCTTTCATTTGGAAAAGATGGATACATTCAAAATTAATATAGTAGATATATAGGTAAACAAAAGAGATTTATAAGGGATCCTCTGCAAATTTCTTAGTACCCTAAAGTTGCACCTCAGGCCGCCCATGGTACTTAAACTTTCTGTTTTAAAGCCAGCTGGTCATACTGCCAATTGCAGTTGGTTTTTGTTGGTTAATCTAAAGATATGTCCTAGTGCACAAAGTAAACAATGAGGATGACAAGGCAAAATAAAACCCTTCCTGCAGTTCAAGCTGCTTTGTTAAACACTAACTAGGCTCCCATTAGTTTTCCTTTTCCTTCCTTCGATATTTACAGACAAGGGAAAAAATGCTCCACATAAAAATGATTGTTTTAAAATTCACGTAACCAAGCAAAATCTCAACTATCAGTACTTCCCTTTTTATTTACTCAAAAGTATCTAGGTACACCAAAGTTCAATATTCCAGAAATAGCAAACTGTTAAGAGATAAGGCAGTTTAAAAATATATGTATTTACTACTCAAAACAGTTTAGAGCTTTAACTCTTTAAGCTTACATAGTTATCAGAGGATTAGAATCAACCACAAAATAAGAATAGAATGTAGTAAACTGTAGAAGTCAAATGTCCCTACACATACCTAAGAAATCAGTCCTCTATGCTGTGAATAATAATTAGCTGCTACAGTAAGCAAAAGACAACCAGAACAAAACCTTCAGTTGCATTAACTTAGAATACAGAAGAGGGGGTGGCTTACTAGGAAATAAACACAGTACTTCTGCAACCTTCTATACTGCAGTGTGTGACCCCTGAAGAAGTAAGAGAGTAATTCTTTACGCACAAATAAGGTTGACCAAGGGAGAAAGCAAACATCTTGTCCTAGACTGTAAAATGTAAGATGAAGAATAAATAGATGTTAAGGCTGTCTTAGAAGTATTTCTCATGGCACTTCAAAGGTAAATGTTCATTTGCACACTTACACAATTGAAAGTACATGCCCTGTCAATTATTAAGGTTTCACTTTGCTAGGTTTTGTTTTCTCCAAGTTAAATTCGTGCTTGGCTGTACTTAACAAACAGAAACATCAGTTCACTGGTGTACTATGTAAATTGTTTTGAGTAAATCCACCCAATTCCACTCATTTCTTACAGAACTGAGTATCATTCCTTGCTAGAAAAGCAATTAAGCTGATATTCCTCTAACTAGAGCAGTTATCCTTTTCTCAAGTATTCATCTAATCCTAAGCCCCAAGGTCAGTAGACAAATCCCTTTGGCCAGGTGCATAGACCATTCTCACAATTTCCCATTTCTTGTACTACAGTCAGTCCAGAAAATACTGAAGGAGTCTAACAAGTCATTCTCGCCACACCATACTCCAAGCTGACCACAGCAGGCTCCGACTTGGAGAACTCCTCAGCATAGTCACAGTACCGGTTGTCTGCTGGGTTGCTGCCCTCTATAGTTCGAAGCGCGTCGTTCATGGGAAGCAGAGTCTGCTCTTTCAGACACAGGGAGGTTTTGAGAGTGGGTGATTCAGGGTGAACTGCATGCAGCAATTCCTTTGCAAGGATGCCATTTTTGCATTGCTTAATTTTCTAAAACAAAAATTGAGAAAACATTAGTAACTACAGATAGTATGTGATCAATCTATGTTCAGTAAAGAAAACATGCTTTTGTAAATGTGCCCCCATACAATATACAATCATAAACTTTTGTAACATGTCATGTAGTGAACATGACATGATTGAAAACCCTAATCATTTATAATTTCTACAGAAGGAAATGGTTAGTTATGTTTTTATGTTTATCAATTAATCAATCCAGCCATATTTGACTTCATAGATTACTTCATATATAACAATACAAACTCATTCAGCTAAAGGTCCTACTGACCATGAGGAGCTTCTTACATGGTGTCCCTACTAAGGGCTGCCAAGTGAACGCACCAGGCTTCAGAACATAACGGTGTTTTTGTTTTGTTTTGTTTGAAAAAACACAGACACAGAAGGGGACTGGAGGATGGCTCAGGGGTTAAGAGCACTGACTACCTGCAGAGGACTTGGGTTAGATTCCCAGCACCCACATGGTGACTAAGAACCGTCCTTAACTCCAGTTCCAGGGGAATACGACACCCTCTTCTGGCCTCCACAGCATTACACAACACAGGTACACTCACATAGACATAAAATAAAAAAATTTTAAAAACTCCAGAAAACGTGAATTGTCCTTTGGTAGCGCACCAAGCTCTCCAAACCCTTGAACTCATCTCCTGATAATGTCTCGTGCGGCTCCCCCTCCTTGGCCTTCTTCCTCTTTAGCATTACCATGCCCCTAAGTTTACTCAAGCTGTTATTACTTCTCACCTGAGAAGGAAAAGACATCAGTCTCTAAGGCAAAGAGGACAATCTCACTGAATAAGAACAACTGTCTAGCTTTTCCTTCAAAAACACGTACTATTTACTCAGCCTTTTTGGTTATATATTACAGCCAAGAAATGCCTTAGGGTAGAAGGAGATTTAATATGCACACATAATGAAACATAAATTGCTCAATTTGGTGTGAAAGTTCAAAACACTTTTATAAATCTTACTATAAATAAAGTGAAGAAGAATAGGCCAGACAAAGCCATTTTCAATAAACATAGCTGAGATACCAGTGTCTAGCTCAGAAAGAACCCTTACAAATCAAAAGGAAAAAAGGGCAAATGGGCCAAGAGAAAAATCAAGAAAAGGTTTGAACAGTTTATTCACAGAAAAGGGAAAACAACACAGAAAATAAACTCAACTTCATTTGTAATCATGGAAATCCAAAATGGACAACATTTTCATATGGTAAATTAATTTAGTATTCCAAATATACTGCATTAGACAATTCAGGATACTTACTGACTCTAGGTCTTTAATATCTTCCTCTAGCTGTTTATTTTGCTCATCCATATTCATAATTATATTCAAAACAGACTGCCTAGGATGCAGTGTTCGATCAAACTGGTGGTACATGTTTCTCCAAAACCTTTATGACAAAACAAAAAAGTTTGTACCAAAACACCATTAGATAAAAGTAATAGGATCTTGTAATAAATGGAGTGGTAACAGTTTGCCATAATATTATATGTTTTATGAATAGCTAGGAGAGAAGAGACTATATGGGGTAATGATAAGAAGATGAAAAATACTAATTTCCCTTATTTGATTAGCACATACTGTACACTGGACTTGAAATATCACATTGTGCCTTATAAACATAAGTCATTGTGTGTTAATCAAAACATAAGAAAACAGTTTAAAAATAGATAACTTCTGCCTCCCCTGATGTATTCATTACAACTGTACACAGTGATTACACTGCACCCCATAAATGTTTAATTAAAATAATCATTTTAAAGTTTCAAAAATTGTGTTTAAGACAAATCACATATAAACACTTCAATGACGCCAACTTACTTAAAATTGAAAGAGATTGTATTTGGCTCTAAAACTGTAAATCTCTGAGATTTGGAGTTGTAGAGAGGATTTAAGTACTTCTTTCTGTCATC
Source organism: Nannospalax galili (assembly GCF_000622305.1). Lineage (NCBI taxonomy): Eukaryota > Metazoa > Chordata > Mammalia > Rodentia > Spalacidae > Nannospalax > Nannospalax galili. The sequence continues at coordinate 3,411,891 of NW_008360316.1, read as the reverse complement.
CAAAAGAAATGGCCACAGGGAATAAGTCTTCTCCTTCAACCTTAGGTAATAAGAAAACAAAGATCTTGCCGAAAGATGCAAAGTATTCCTGTGACTACACACCTGCTTTCAAGGTAGATTTTAGTTTTAATCTAGCCTCTTGGGTTGAGTTTTGCTTCCCTGTCTTCTTTTTATTTATGATATGTAATATATGTAATATCTTGAGCACAGCACAGGTCTACCACTTTTCTCACACCTGTCCACTCTAGAGATGCCTCTCAAGTCACAGGACCGCTAACCTTGGAACAAGGCACTGATGCAGTGCTCTGTTTGACCTTATTCTTATAGCTCCGTATCTGGGCCATGATGGACTAACATAAGACAGAGGTACATTTCAGTGGGCACAAAATCAGGACCTGATGTGAGTTTTTAAGTACCAGCCATACTGTAAGTCTAAGAGCACATGGGTAAAGGGCAGATGCTGGGGTCATGGAGAGAAGAGGACTACTCCTCCTAAGATGACCCATAGTTATAGGTATGCTCTAAGAAACAACAATAGGCATTTTAATTTCCATCTTCTCATTTCTGAGGATATTTAGCACTAACTGAGCTTTTTCCTAAAATAGTTTTGGACCCTAAGAAAAGTCCCCTACCCCAAATTATGTCTAAGTACTGTCAATGCAGCACAAAGCTAGTCTCCCTGGTCTTCGTCTGCTCATCTCTGCACACTCCACTCCTTTCTTGTTAACCAGAGTTAGTTTCCCTATGTCATTTAGAAGTTCTAATGTCACTGTTACTATAAGAAAACTAAATTCAGAATCCAAACCCAAAAATATAAACAAGACCCCTTAGTCTAACCTCAGGTTTCCCCTGCATGAACAATTCAGCATCCCCTCCCCACCAAGACTAGTTGGAAAAGAATAGGTGAGGGGTCAAGTACAGCATTCGGAGCTTACATGAGACCCCCTCAGAGACAGCCAACATCAGCAGATCTATTTCCCCACAGGAAGGAGAGCTACATATCTCCATCTCACTTTAGGACAAACCAATAGTTTATCCTTTAACCACACTGTAAAACTAGTGACCAAAGCTTTTCTAGCTACATAGGGGTGTGTGTGTGTGTGTGTGTGTGTGTGTGTGTGTGTGTGTCTGGTAAGACAGACTGAGCTGCACTCTTAGAGCATATATACTTTTCTAGATATTGTTATACTTCAAAATATACTTGAAGATACATTTTTACTATTACCTGGAAAGATGAGGGACATCAGTAGAGTACTCAACTTCAGAAATACAAATCATTAAAACTTTAGTAAAATTCAGTTCTAGTTCATACTGTCAAACATCTCATTAAATCAGCCATAATCTGGCTAGGTGACATTGGCAATGTGGAAGGAAAAAAGCCCACTTTCATCAAATCACTTACTTGAGTTCCTCTCTTTCCTTCTGACAGTTTCCAATAAAGTTCCCAAACTGACATGAATGAATGTGCTCATGGATCTGAAGAAGAAATGCTTCATTGAACTCAAAGGCTTGTGGGAACTGTTCACTCAAATGCCACACACATTCCAAGAACTGAGTAAACACTGGTGAGACTTCCTTTGGGTCACCATCCAAATGGCCACACCTAGCCCCCCAGAAAGCACAAGCTTTTAAAAATGCCTCTGAAACAAGTTCATTGTTTAAGTATTAAAAACTTAAACATACATACAATGTAATATATATGTGTATTATGTATAATCTATACATATCAAAAATCCTAAAACTTATATTATCACAAAACAGTCTTTTACCAAAGCCATTTATAAATCTATGAGCTTTATAACTACCACTTTAAAGGAGCTGTTACTTTTGAAATACTACAATAGAATGGGGCATAAAGGCATACATCCATAATCCCAGTACTCAGGAGGCAGAAACAGGAGGAGCAGGAGTTCCAGGTCTGCCTGGGTTCCAAGATGCGGTCACAAAAGAACCAAACCAAACCAAACCAGACCAAATCTAAAAAGCCATGAAAATTAACAAAGGCACCAGACTGAAAAAACAGGAACATTCAATCTTATTTCATATATATTACAAGCCACAGTACTGTCAAAACTATCAGACATGCAAATTCATAAGGAACAGAAACACTGTGGTACAATTTTGTAAAGACACAATTGCCACTTACCTCTCTGAAAATTTATGTCCAAATGATATCCAATCTTTTTCTATTAAAACCTAATAAGAAAAAGTAGATTTAACTATAAAACTATTCTCAACTTAAAATGGTGACAATCCTGCTTAGTTAAAAACAGCATTTATACCTTTACTTTAAAGTTATAGGCAGAACAAAACCCAGTATCAGAAAAGTACAGGCAATAGAAAGACAGAACTTGGAGTAGAACTACTGCTAAAGAAGGGTGAAAATACATAAAAAGACAGAATGGTCTTATAACAATTTTTTTTCTGTATTTTCTATATTTTAAGTAAAAAGCATATGCAGTAAGCCAGTATTATATCTGAATTTTTGTACATATAAAAATGACATTGAAAAGCTAGGTGTAGGGGCTAGAGAGATGGCTCAGCGGTTAAGAGAACTGGCTTTTTTGCAGAAGACCTGGGTTTGATTCCCAGTACCCACAGGGTGGCTAACAATCGTCCATAACTCCAGTTCCAGGGGATCCAGCACCCTCTTCTGACCTCTGTGGGCACTGCATGACATGGGTGCACTTACATACGAGTAGGCAATACACTCCTACACATAAATAAAAATATAAATAAAATATATTTTTTAAGAAAGTCAAGTGTAATCCCAGCACTGAGGAGGCTAAGGCAGGTAAACATGAATCTAAACACTGGACTTCATATGGAAACCCTGTCCTCAAACAAATGGTGGGGCAGGGATGGGGTGCCCAGGAAAACATAAACTAAGATGCTAATAATAGCTAGTTCTGGGCAGTAGAGTGGGATGGATGCTTCAAACCTTTTGCCTTACTTGTACATCATTTACATAAAACTTAAAGAAAAAAAGACAAAATGACCAATAACCAGCAGGTGTGGTAGCACACACCTATAATCCTAGCACTCACAAGGCTGAGAGGAGAATGCAGAATTTGAGGTTAGCCTGGGCTTCAAAGCAAAACCCTGTCTCAAAACAAATGAACAAACAAACAAAAACAAAGCCAATAAAATGGGAGCTTATATTCAAATCCAAATGCTGGTACCTATCCCTCTGAATGAACTATGTTCTTTGTCTTCTAGGTCATGGCATCTCTATAATGCCATGAAAACAACAGATCTATCTTTTCATCTTTTCTTTCTTATTTTGACTCAAGGTCTCAGTATGAAACCCAGGTTGGCCGAACTCTTCAGTCTCTTGTCTCTGGTTCCCAAGTACAGGGACTACAGGTGTGTACCACTTTATCCAGGAGAGAACAGGCTTCTAATGTTTTCTCTCTGATCTAGATGAAACTTCCTAGTATTAATACACCTTAGGATTGAATTAAACAATCACCAAGCACATTCTTTTCTCATTGTCAGATCACTACGTTTTGTCTTAAATCTATTTGGGCATTAGAGTGGGATGAATGTTTTGAAACCTCCTAACAACTGCTGAAGGATGCAGTTTCTTGGGCACCTGCACAGGCTCCACCATGGTTTTGTCACCTCTACGCTGTGATCTTGGGTAAGTGATCTTAGGATGGGAATGCAGATTTCACCCCAGGCCCTCCCACCACTCCATCCATCCATGCTGAAATCCTAACTCAGAATACTCCTCTCAGACCTGCTCCTCTGAGCTCAGGGAAGAGCAGGAACCACTGGGCACTGACTCTGCAGCCTGGAAACCTAAAAGAGGACTCCTATCCCCATTCCCATTCAATCTGTGACTAGCTCGAACTAGCCCTACTTTATTAATGTCCCTGGAGCCCATTATTCCGCTGTCTACTTGTATGCTGCTCTGCTGCCTCACTTCTGGGCCTCTTCCCTCTTCAGTCAGCCTAAAAGTCTCTACACTGGACCCTCAGCCTCCATTCCCATTCCCCTCTGCCTTTGAGATGCCAAATCATCTTTTCATAAAGTCAACCCATTCAAGCTATTGCTTGCTCTTTTTACATTCTTTGATGGCTCTCACTACCCAAAGAGGGAAGTGCAATCCCAGCCTTCTCCTCCTCAGGTGTTCGTCCCTACATTCCTCTGCATCAGGCCCCTACCTTCACACTCACCTGATGCCACCCCTCAGGTGCCACCTGCCATCTCCTAAAGGGGCTCTGCTGGCTTCCGGCTGCTCCTCCCACCACTCCTGCTCATTTATTACATGATTTCATGTGGACGCCTCCTCACCTTATATCCTCAAAGTAAGCTGAACGTTATTTTCTTACTAAAACTATTGTTATGTAATTTTCTTATTTTCATTTGGTCTGTTCAAGATTCAGTACAGACCTAATAGTGGTGCTGAAGTATAGGGAAAATAGTGATTTTTAAATTGCCCTTGTCACATGACACTGTTTAATAATTAAAAACTTTTTAAAAACTTCCTAATATCTCTTCAATTATTCCTTATGTATTAAATGTGTAGCCTTTTGTTTAAGACAGGGTCTCATGTAGCTCAGGCTAGGCTCAAACTGATTATGAAGCCAACATGTAAAATTTGAAAGTTAAACAAATCAGATATTTCAAAAGAAGACAAAAGATAAAGTCCTATCCAGGATAAAAATCTGTTCAACCAGAAATTCAGCTTCATATGCAAAGCGTGACACCATGTTATTTCACTAACTTAATTGGGGTGCTTTGCATGAAAGTTCCTTCCAGAAGTAATTTTAATTTAAGTGCTCTTATTTGTGTTTTGTTTTACTCCATTACTTTTTTTTTTTTTTTTTTTTTTTGAGACAGGGTCTCCCTGTAGCCCCAGCTGTCCTGGAACTCACTATGTAGACCAGGCTGGCCTTGAACTCACAGAGATCCATCTGCCTCTGCCTCCCGAGTGCTGGGATTAAAGGTGTGCACCACCACACCCGGCTGCATTACTTTTATTATATAAAAATGAGGGAGAAAATATCAAACAGTTCTGTTGTAACATTTTAGGATAGGTGGAGGAGCAACACCATTAAACCCAAAGTATTTTGCCAAAAGTGTGGCACAAATAAAATCAGTTTAACTCAAGGTTCCTCAGTCTCAGCAGCACTGACATTTGGGGCTTCATAATTCTTTAACATGGGGCTGTCCTGTACAGAACTGGGTGTTTAGCAGAACTACCAGTTCGGTGCCCTTCCTGTAAAACTGTCTCTAAATATTGCCAAACACTCCCTGGATAGATAATCACTGGGAACCACTGGTCCAACTGAACAAATCCTTACCATGAATCCTTTAATTGTCCTGTAGTAGGAATCCAATAAAAGCGAACCAAGGGAACAAACCTGGGACGTCCTATCCCACCCATCAGAACAGTGTACCAGCACACTTGCATTTTCAACCATTATGGCCTGAAAGGAGGGGAAAAGAGCACTTAGATTATAGCAGAACACCTTTTACACAGATCAGTAAGGTTATTTACCCCCAAATCCATACCAGTAGGTACTGCATTATAAAGAAAGAACTGATCCTCATACCAGCACATAAATAAAGAGCTGGTCCTGTAGCCTTATTAAATCAACAAACAACAAAAACAAAGCTAACAAAAAATAAAGACAAAAAAATGCTGTTTCAAAATATTTGGGGGTTGCAAGCCTCTGTATTAGGTGCTACACACAGTTTAATTTTTTTTTAATTTTTTGGTTTTTTGCTACATGATCATTTTTAAAGTTCAAAGTAAGATGAACTTCATTAAAGAGGTAAAGAACAGTAAATGTTGTCTGAGAAGAGCAGATACCAGCATTACAGGATAAGTCCATTCCTTCCCAACCATTATAAACCCCAAACCATTGAGAGTCAGTTACCTTGGCTAAGAAGATTGCAGCATCCAAAACAGCCTTGATATGACGAAGCCATCCTGAGCTCTCCAAACCAGAGTAGAAATCGTTGACAGAAAGTCCCTTGGTACCATTCACTACAAAAGGAGGGAAAGTTTTCAGTTAGAACAGGGTTAGAGTTCCTACCCATCCCTTTCAGACCTCTCAAGGGGAGAGAATTGAAAAAGAATGCATATAAATGAAATGTGCTATTAGGAGATTAATAATAGCTTTCAGGGACATTTTTCTGCCCTTCCTAGACTTAAAAGAAATGCTCAATATCCTTTTAAAAAAGTTGCTGGGCATGGTGGCACACACCTTTAATCCCAGCACTTAGGAGGCAGAGGCAGGCGGATCTCTGTGAGTTCAAGGCCAGCCTGGTCAACTGGGGTTACAGGGAGACCATGTCTCAAAAAGACCAAAAAAAAAAAGTGACACAAGTGTTTAATTAAAATATTTTATATTTTGATTTTTAAAATTCTATATCACGACTAGAAAAGCTCCTTACTAGAAACAATATTAATATACATTAATATTAATATATTAATCTTCGCTGTATTAATTATGCAAGAATCTCTAAGAATAACAATCTTTATTAAAACCATTAGAACTGGAGATGTAGTACCTTCCACCCAAAATGTGGCCACTGACCCCCTGACAGAGTGAGTTTGAGAACAGCTTGGACTATATGAGACCCTGTCTCAAAAAAGCTGCGAGTGAGCAACTGGGCAAGAGACAGAGCGAGAAAGAAAATGTATTTCTGTTTTTCACGCTGACTACTACTAATGCCTTTAGTATATTAGGTATATTATAAATATCAATTCCACCTATTTACTTTTTAAAAATGTGACTGGTAGAAAATTTTAAGTTATATGTGATTATCACTATATTTATATTGCACAAAGCTCTCTAAAAGATATAATAATCATACCTTCCAGTAATTTCTGAAGGCTGGACCTCATGACATGAATATTTTCTATTCCAACAAACTGAAATCTAATATTAGAATAGTTGTCTTCATTTTCATAACCTTTTCCAGCTGCTCTGTTAGCCATTGCATTCAGCTAAAATTCAAAATTTTAGAAATTTAGAAGCAAATTACTGTTATCTTTAATTTATCAAAAATGTCATAAGAATACTAAGTCACATTTTTATAGGTAGGAGAGAACTTAAACTCATCAAAATTGAATAAGCTACTATTTTTTAATAAGTAAACATGCTAAGTCACCAAGAAGGTCAGTATAAGGGGACAACACGGTTATGTAAGAAAAATTTTAGTCAAGAAAATACAAAAGTTCAAGAAGGTAATTGGTCTATCAGTTTTCCACATTTCTATAACATTTCAAAATTTAAAGAAATAAATATTTCCTATCTAAATCTTAAATGATTTGAAGACAGACAAAGATAGAGAGCTTTCTGCTTACAGAATCAAACTATGAGATTCAACTGCAAAATGAGCATAGAGCCACAGGTACCCCGAAAATCAGGTTTGAACTGTGGCTCTGTATTAGTAAGGCCATCCACGACGGAGATTACTGGAGACCTAGACACTGTTTTACATGGCATATAACCCATTACACTGGTATAGCTCCAAGAATCAGGCCTAAGATAAACTGCTTTCTAGAGTGAAAACAGACTGCCCACAGTCTTTGGTTATTGTCAAGTTGATCAGAGAAACCCTTAGGAATCTTGCTTACTGCTTTCAGAGTAGGATTTCAGAGTATGTTACTATAATTTATTGTTCCTTTCAGATGAGCTTGGATAAAAAACAACCTAAACTGTATGAAAAGCTGTTTTTCATTCAGTGATGGGGCCTCAGGTTGGTAATAAGTAGTTAAACTGCAGTTACTGACTCACTACCCAGCATCTACAAAGACTGAGGTAAAATTAGAAATGTTTCTATATTAGCACTAATTTTAAGCTTAGAAAAGCAATTCAAAAAAATCTGTATTCTTTGTATAGAAGAAAAATGAAGGGGCTGGAGAGATGGCTCAGCGGTTAAGAACACTGTTCTTGCAGAAGACTCGGGTTTGAATCCCAGCACCCACATGGTAGCTAACAAATGTCCATAATTCCAGTTTTAGGGGATCCAACAGCCTCCTCTGTCCTTCTCGGGCATTGCACGACACAGGCGCACTTACCTACATGCAGGCATAACACTCATGCACATAAAATAAAAAAATAAATAAAAAGAAAAAGAAAAATGACATAAGAACTATTACATCTTGAGCTACAAATCAGACGTCATCTCAAAAAGTATCATATTATAATCACTTTTTATATCTAATATTACCTAAGAAGAATTGTTAGATTCCAAGCCTCCAGTAACAAGGAAACACAATTTTCATATAGTAGACATTTACCAGCTCTTGACTCCTAGGAAAGTCTTTTATTTTTAACAAAATAAAAGATCATCAAATTACCAGTTTCTCATTTTTGAATACTTCCTAATTTACTCAAATTACTCTGCCTTCCGTATTCTCTATTATCTTTTGTGAGACTGGATAATGATGAGAATTACTCTAAAACGGTTATGGTTCCTTTCACAAAACTGCCTAAAATTGCTTGTGTTCTATATTGCTCACTCGCTTTTTCTCATCGCTTTCTCTTATTTTCTCATCATTCCAGATTTTTGAAGAAATCCTCACTATAATTCTGCCAATGTCCTTTGGTGTATCCCACCAGCTCTGCATGCGATGCTATAATAAAAATTAAAAGTAAAGTTAGCTGTTACCATTGAAGATAATGATTACTTTAATTTCAGGATCCTATGTGAATCAGCTGTTTACTGAGTTCATGAAAGAAATAAGGATTCTTATTTAGTCTTAATGGTAAGAATTTAGCCTTACAAATGCTTAACACTACTTTCCTGTTCACTACAGTTCTCTAATCCAATGTTTCCTACATTAAATAATTCTTTCTTTTCTCTGTCTCTCTGTCTCTCTGTCCCTCTCTCTCTCTCTTTTGACTTTTTGAGACAGGGTCTCTCTGTAGCCCCCCGACCCCGGCCTGGAACTCACTATGGAGACCAAGTTGGCCTTGATCTCATAGAGATCGGCCTGCCTCTGCCTCTTGAGTGCTAGGACTAAAGGTTGTGGGCCACCACACCTGACTTCTCCTAGTTTTTAATCTTTCAAATTAAGACCAAATTATTTTTAACATAAAGTGTAATTCTATTAACAAAAATAGTAAGATGGGTATGGTAGTATAATCTTATAATTCCAGAACCTACGAAGTAGAGACAAGAGGATCAGGAGTTCAGGATTATCCTTACCTACACAGTGAGTTCTAGGCCAGCCTGGGCTATAGGAGACTCTGTCTCAGAAAACCAATAACAAAAAAAAAAATTCTTTAAAGAGAAGAAAAATAATTATTTCTTCTCAATATTAAAAGCTTTAATATATCTTCAAGTTGCATGTATATATATATATATATATATACATATACATGCATACGCATACACACACACACACACACACACACACACACACACACACGACTAAAGCAATCATGATCTAGGTCACTGAGAACTGGTCTGCTAATTTGGTATCCCTAAGGCACTGGTTTCCTTTATATCATTAGCCTCCGTTAATTTAAAACTAGGATTCAGGTATCTTACATTTGGGCAAATTTATTAACCCCTATTAAAGCAATAAAGTGAGAAAGGTAACAGACTGTACTGTGCTCAGGATACATACCTTGGGCCTGGTATCCACAACATACATGTAGCGGTTAGCTGGGTTGGCTTTACTAATGGCTTGAAGCAAATGTTCATCCTCTAGGCACCTGGCACTGAAGCCCGACAGTGGCTGACTACATCGACAAATGGCTGCCTAATTTTAAAAACACAGAAAACAGATTATACAAAGGTCTCTAAAATACTTCTCAAAAAAGCTTAGAAAAAGCTCCAAAGTCTTAAAATCAAATATAAAGGTAGCAAGGTGGCACACGCCTTTAATCTCAGCACTCAGTAGGCAGAGTTAGTTGGATCTCAGAGTTCAAGGTCAGCCTGGTCTACATAGCAAGTTCTAGGCCAGCTAGGGCTACACAGTGAGACCCTGTCTAAAAATAAAATAAAATAAAAATAAAAAAGTTGCAAGACAGTTATAAGGCATTTACTTTGATATCTTAACTACTTCTGAGAATCCTGATGTTGCCTACATTACCCCAACATTCTCTTCTCTGAAGAAAACTAAATGTTTCCTTACCTAGTTTGTTTACAAGAAAAAATCTAAATTAAATAAAAAATCACTCCAGTGCCAAGAAGCAGTACTTGGTGAATTCTAGGAAGAAGCCTGCTCTTAGGACACACATGCATTGTGGGTTTTGTATGGATTATGGGCTACTTTCAGTCAAATTCAAGTAAAGAAATCAGACTAGTCAACACACATACAACAGGAAGTTTCAAATTAGCAAACAGGTGAACTTTTACTTTCCAAAAGACTAGTAGATCTCTGCTAGAAATCGGCAAATTTTACATAAAGACATAAAATATAAAAGAGAGCTTCAGTGAAAAATACTCGCTGTAAGGGGAGGCATGTCTGTAAGAAACAGTGAATTAAATATTTAAAATTCCTTTAAAAATTAAAAGCTTTAGAACCGTATTCATCTCTCAAATCTCATCCATGCCAACTCCAACTTAACTCTACTCAAACATTCTAAATAGGTATCATTAAGGGGCAGGGAGAGTAATATAAGTACATATTTTTGTATATTTTAAATATACAAAATATAACCAAAAGTTATAAGTAGCATAAAAAATGAGGACTGTTATGTTTTTAAAAATATTTTATTTATTATTTTTATTTTACGTGTATGAGTGTATTGCCTGCATGTATGTGGGTGTACCCGTGTTGTGCAATGCCACAAAGGTCAGAAGAGGGCTTCGGATTCCCTTGGAACTAGAGTTAAGGATGGTTTGTAGCCGCCATGTAGATGCTGGAAATTGAACGTGGGTCCTCTGCAAGAGCAGTCAGTGCTCTTAACTGCTGAGCCATCTCTCCAGCCCCAAGGACTGTTACAATGTTTTTAATGTTCAAGAGCATTTTCTTATTTTCTGAATTTTTTGAGTCAGTTTTCTACTGTTAGATGTGGTCTCTTAGTTCTGAGTATCAGGAGGTTTTGTTTTGTTTTTGTTCTTTAAAGGAATCCTATGCTACACATACACCTTTTTATATCTATTTTCTGATTTCTGCTAAATAAACCACAGAGTATCTATTTTCAGCCTGGCTTCCCAATAAACTTAATGTATATAAAAGGTGTGTTAAATGAGGCCATAACAGGTAACTCCCTATGACTTAAGGCACTAAAAGTAGATTAGAAACATCTGTTTAAAATTTACCTTTGACTTCTGCTCCATTCCAAAATCACACTAAAGTTCTGATGAATACAAGGCTTATAAAGTCACAAGGACAAGAAGAGCAGACAAAGGAACATCAGCAGAGAGGGTAATAACATTTGGGAGGCAGCAGCAGAGTGGCATTGATAATGGACTTTGCAGGGCAAAGGACCTGCCTACTAACCCTAAGTCAGTAAGAAGCCAGATATTTTCAGAAGCAAAATCAGACTCACTCGGGAGCTGGTACCTCTGAAGGTCTGAGCAGGGGTGTGACTAAAAAGAGAAGTGGCTGAATGCCTATATAAGGATGAGTTATGACCTCCAGATATTTCTTCACCCTAAAGACAAAGTTTATTCTATGAAGGACTGACCTGAAGATGACAACAGGCTGAGCAATGGATGGCAGTAAAGCCATATGCTGCCCTAAACAAGTCTACCTAGCAGAGCATAAGGCTCCACCACCCTTCTTACCCTTGCATCAGTCAGGCCTCACGACACACATCAGCAAAAACAGGACTCTTTAAGGAAGCCAACCTACACAGCAGAAAGACAGGGAAAGCAGGAAAGAAATCTACAAAAATGGGTTTATATTAGAAAGCCTGTCAACTAACAAAACTTAAAAAAAAAAAAATTAACAAAGGAAAAGAAATTACCATAGAAATAGAAAAAATACCTTCTCAAAGCTGAGATCTGAGTGTCCAGGCAGAAATGCAAATGACAGACCAGGGCACATCACTATGGAATTTCAGAACCCTGGGGAAAAGAAACGTCTCCAGGAGGGGGGTGGGTCATTTAAAAATCAGTCTACAGAGGTTTGAGAGTCAAAAATGGCACTGGACTCCTCAACTTACCTGCTGTGAAATGTCTCTCTCAACTTGTGCCTTCTCTTGAGTAGTTAGCAAAGCCTACCTTCCTGAGGCCAAGAGGACATAAATAAAAAGCCCTGAACACATAGTGCCTCTGCTACACCTCACAAGGAAGTACAAAGGTAAGTTCCCACTGGCTGAGGGTGTAGCTCAGTGGCAGAGTGCCTACTTAGTATGCAGGTAGGTGATCCTGGGCTCCATCCCAGCAACACATGTGTACACTTGTACACATACAAAAAAGAGCAGCCCCTGCTACCATACTCAGTATGAACATACCTCCTCTATCTCTTCATGTTATGGAATTCTTAAAATTTAAAGCGCTCACTATTAAAATGGAAGCCTTAAACACCCTTGATTCTCCACCCTCTTTCAGTGGTTGGCTTGTCAAACTATCTGCTTTCTACAAATACATGTACGATTAAAAAAGAACCTATCTATTCACCAATCCCATGATTTTCAAGTAACTACTGGAAAAAAAGGCAGGAAAAGGAAGATAAAAAGTAGATGTATCTCAGGACACTGCTATTTTAAAACTTTCTAAATGTGAGTGAAAAGCCAGCATGTCTCTATTACTAACATTATAATATTGACCTTTTAAAGCAAAAATTAATCATCTGAATGCTTACCCTATATTGGTAAAAACCAGAAGAAAAGCTCCTACCTCCTTATCCTGGTGATAATAGGAGAGAACTGGGAACCTTCCCTTGCTCCGAAACTTGGAGCTGCCAACAATGATCGGTTTGCTTGCTATCCGGGGAACATAAAGTTCTCTGGGGTAAGTTTCACAAATCTGTAAATATAAACAAAACTACTCATCTCAGTTCAAAAACCATGAGGTTAATAATCACCTTTAAACTAGCTGGGCGTGGTGGCACACACCTGTAGTCCCAGCACTTGGGAGGCAAAGGCAGGTGGATCTCTGTGAGTTCCAGGCCAGCCTGGTCTACACAGTGAGTTCCAGGACAGCTGGGGCTACAGGGAGACCCTGTCTCAAAAAGACCAAAAAAAAAAAAAAAAAAAAAAATCTTTAAACTAATGAAGTGAAAGAATGGCACATTGCAAGACAAACCACAGCTCCCGTGACACTGCGCCCTGCTGGCACTCTCGTATTCTGGGAATCTCTGTGTAGTCGCTATATTACCTTGTATTCCCGGTTGGCATCTGACAGCTGCCAGTTTGAATTTGGCACTCCCATTCTCTCATACTCCTCAGCAAGGTTGATGAGCTGCCACCCATTTAGTCGTTCAGAATCGTTTTGTTTGGGATTATAAGAAAATGCATAGAGATCTTCAAATCTTGCTATAAAATGAAAGACATTCCATAAAATGCAACTTATAGTTGTTAAAGTTTTTCCTCCATCCTTTTCTTTAAAGTCTTCAAATACATGAACCTACCTGAATTTAATATTTTCTGTGTTCTGTAAAGTCAATGATTTTATCTAATGACATATGTTGGACCTGAGACTTATGTCTCAGCAAAATTAGGCTAACAAACAATAGTTACTTAAATGTCGAATCTTCAATTCCATTATTTCCCTTTTACTTAAAGGTTAAAATTTAAAAACACAAGTAGACACTTCCTACTCTTTTTCTCAAATGAGATATAAAACAAAACACTGTAACCCAAAACTAGAAATGGCTAGGTGTAGTAGTGCATACTTATGATGCCAACACTCACTCACAAGACTGAGGCAGGAGGTTTCCCAGTTTGAGACCAGCGTGGGCTACAGAGTGAGATCATATCACTGAAAGAGAGAGGGAGGGATCAAAAAACACCACCACCACCACACACACACACACACGCACGCACACACCAGGGCTGGCAAGGAGAACGTAAGATCACATTACTCACTTTTATAAGCCAGCAAAACCAGGAAAGATGACACAGAGCTCGGGACAGTGCCACGGAAGCGTCTTTGCTACACACTCTGGCTTAACTTGGGCCAATATAACAGGCTCTATGTGCCGAGAGAGAACATAGACCTATTTCTAGATCACTCAGTATGGGTCTAAGTTGCTCAGCTGAAATCTAGGCCAACATGTAATCGAAGTGATACAGAGGAAGAAAGACTTCAGAACCCAGCCTAACAGCCCAAGTAGTGGTAAGATTCATTTTTAGGGCTTATTTCTCTCTCAACCCTACATCTACTAAAACAGGATTTAACTATCGTTATTTTCCACCCTAACCATATTATTTAATCCCTCTGCTACTAGAGGGCCTTGACCTTCCTTAAGCTAATATATATATATATAGTCTTTTTGAGACAGGGTTTCTCTGTAGCCACAGCTGGTATAGAAGTTGCTATGTAGATCAGGTTGGCCTCAATCTCACAGAGATCCACCCGCCTCTGCCTCCCCAGTGCTGAGATTAAAGGTATGTACCACCACACCCAGCCTGACCTTCTTCAAATTTTTAATATCATCTTCCAAGTTTGTTTCCTTAATATCAGAAACCCACTTTAATAAAGAAAGTAAAGGCTTGCTGTGCACTCATGAGGACCTGAGTTCAAACCCTAGCACCCAAGTAAAAAGCTGGGCCTGGTGGCACTTGCTTGTAATCCCAGTGCTGGGGAGGTAAGAGTTGGAGGCAGGTGGATCCCTGGGGTTTATTGACCAGCCAGCCTAACCTAATTGGCAAGTCCCAGGACCCAGCAAGAAATCATCTCAAAAAAAAGGGGGAATGGCTCCTGAGTAATGACACCCAAAGTTATCTACACCTACACACGTATATACACATGAACACACACACTTACAAACACTTGCACATACATACACACAATGTGTGGCTTGTCTATCAACAGAGTTTTAAAGTATTAATTTAAATCTAAGGTTACTTCAGTCTGTACTATAAATGCTTTACTTTTTCCTCACATTACCCTTTTTTTAGACACCATTCTTACAGCTCAGATCAGTAGTTTCTAATTATTTCTAGACCATTGTGGGGCAAGGAGGGGATTTAGAGTACACACAAACCTAACTGTAATTTAAAGTATAAAATAACAACTGAGCATGCAAGCTTTTCTCCCACAGAACAATACCTTGTTTTGACAGCTGCAGCAGAGAGTTGTAGATATCATGGCAATCTCGCTCCCTGGGAACAATGAAATGCACAATCCTGAAGTTCTTGCACTGAATCACAAGCGGGCATCCAGAAGTAGTCAGGGCAAGTTTCTCTACTGAGGCAATATGGTGGTGCAATATCTAGAGCATGACCAAACACTCAGGTCACCAATACATCAAGTACCAGTATTTATAGTCTCAAATGCTATGTGCTACCATACTTAAGATATCTGAATGACTCAATGCCTGGCCAGGAATATGTCATTATCTCTGCTAGCTGCCTCCATGGCAGTAAACGTTGACTGAGTGAGGAGCTGGGGTAGAGTTCAGTGACAGAACACTTGCCTAGCATACACAAGGCCCTGGGTCCCATCTCAAGCTCCAGAAAATTTTAATGAATTTACTAAGTACATGAATAAAAAATGAAAAATCCTTAACATTAAAAATGTAAACTTAAAAAAAATGTACACAAAACACACAAATGATAAGCTACACACTGGGAAAAGCCAGTGAGGACCTATGTATCTGACAAAGAATTAAAACCCAGAACTTTCATAAAATCAAGAAAAGACAGAGGTGGGGATATAGCTCAGTGGTGGAATACTTGCCTAGCACATAAAAAGCCCTAGGTTCCTTCCCTAGAATGACAAAAAGTAAACAAAGAGAAAGAAAAAGGAAAGATAATCCAACAGAAAAAGTAATGGAAACTCAACCACAACATCTAAAAGGATGACTTCTCTGTAATCAGCAAGCTAACACCTCAACTGCACATCTGAAGTAGATGGGCAGAAATCTTTAAGTTGACAGTGTCAGTGTCGCTGAGCAAGTAGAAGAATGTGCCACACTCCACTGACAGTAAACTGGAATGCCATTTTGAAGAGGTAATATATCCAAATGTGTTTATCCAATACCTAACAACGTCTTCTTAGTCCAAGGAAAACGTCTGAGAGAAACTCTGATACATATGTAGAAAGAAGTGCACACAACATGTCTGTAGAGTAGACCCTTTGATATCACAGGATTTAGGGGCATCAATACCTGCTTCCCAGTAAAACCCAAGCAAGCATAACTTTTGGCTCCCCTCAAACTTCACTGCCAACAGCCTGCTACTAACTAGAAGCACTACCAGTAACATAAACCATTAACACATATTTTGTGCTACACATTAGATACAGTGGCAAATACATGAGGCCGCTGGAAGATTACTTCTTGCTGCACTATGCAATTTCCTGGAGAAACAGGATCTGCTCATGATTCGATGATCAGCATCCCACAGCATTTTAAGTAGATTCTTGCAACATTTGCATTCACTGAGATAGTAACATAAGTGGTTACAAAATTATTATGGTAGCACAGTATGTAGTCTGTTTATTTTATGCAGCTTTAATTTATATTGCATGTTTACATTTGTTTACATTTCTCTCAACTGCAAATGGTGGTGTGTACAGTTTGTGTCTATATATGGAAATTTTGATGTATTTAAAATTCATGTAATGGATTTGTATTTTATAGTAAATGACAAAATGACCATTATTACCTACATATATTCTAAGCATTCATGACATATATTTAACATGTCCTTAATCTATTCACTATTTCCATGCTACACGATTTACGTTGTTTTTTTTCAAATTGTAATTTCAAAAAAAGGGGGTGGGGTACGCTGGAGCAGTTAAGAACATATACTGCTCTTATAGAGGACCCAAGTTCAGTTCCCAGTACCTACCATCAGGCAGCTTATAACCACCTGTAACTCCAGGTCCAGGAGATCCAATGCCTTCTTCTGGACTCCATGGGCACCTGTATTCACACATACATATGCCTACCCCTCCCCACATATATATACATAAATAAAAATAAAATAAATTTTAAAAACAAAAACAAAAAAATCAGGATAAAAGTTGACCCACACAGTTCAAATGTAGCATGCTGTTATGTTGAGGAGTCACTGTACAAAACGCTTATATAAGTATACTACAATGTTTATAGTAACAAAAATGAAATCCCCTAACTGTAATATAACATTAAAATATTGTAGAATGCAAGTCAGGCACAGTGGCACACACCTTTAATCCCAGCACTCGGGAGGCAGAGGCAGGCAGATCTCTGAGTTCAAGGTGGCCAGCTTGGTCTACATAGTGAGTTCCAGGCCAGCTGGGGCTATATGGAGCCCCTGTCTCAAAAAAGACAAAGAAAAAAAAAATACTGAAGAATACATTAATATGCATGTATTCATACAATTCATATGATTTGTTAATATGCACATATTTTACTCGGATTTTTTTAAAACTAAAAGGAACAAAAAGGTATTTACAGGTATTTACATAAATAAGTGAGGCTAATATTTTATAGAATTCTATACTATAAATGGCGTCACTGATGCAGAAGGGAGGCAGGGTCACCTGAAAACAGAAAGTTTTGGTTAATCTGTGAGGCCTGTAGTCCCAGCACTCAACAGACAACAGAGGATGGCAAGTTCAAGGCCAAAAAACAAACAAATAAACAACAAAGCAAAAAATTGGTTGAAATAAATAACCAGTGATTAAGCATTTTCTTACACATACTCTAAATAAAGCCAAACAGAGACCCAGTCTACAGTCTATTGCTATGGCGGACAGTCCTGCTGTGGTCCTCCTTACCCAGGTTTCCTTTTGATGAGGGTCAATAAACAACAGATGTGTGGCTGTAAGATATAGTGTTCCTGTCAGTGACTTGTTGCTGGTACTAAATCGGTCAAGTAATTTTACTTGTTCAACCTGAAAAAGAAAAAGATGTTATTTTTCATTTCAAAAGTAGTTGTTTTAATTTGACTTCTGTTACTGTGATAAAAACACTCTGACCAAAAGCAATTTAAGGGAGGAATTATTTGACTACATTTACAGGTCACAGTTCATCAGAAATATCAAGCAGGGAGCTGGAGAGATGGCTCAGTGGTTAAGAGCACTGACTGCTCTTTGCAGAGGCCCAGAGTTCAGTTCCCAGTACCTACATGGTGGTTAAACAACTCTCCATAATTCCAATTACAGGGAATCCAACTCCCTCTTCTGACCTCCACAGGCATTGAACAACAAGAATGCACTTAAGTGCAGGCAATACATGCATATATATAAAAAAATAAAAATAATAAATAAGGTATATTTTTTAATGCCAAGCAGAAACCTGATGTACAAACCATGGAGGAATGCTGCTCATTGGCTCGCTCCCTGGCTCGCTCACAGGCTCATGCTTAGTTTTCTTATAGAACCCAAGGCCACCTGCCTGAGGAAGACTGGGTCTGTCCAGAGTAGGCTGGGTCCTCCAACATCACCTAATAATCAAGACAGTCCCTCATAGACATGCTTAGAGACCACCCTGATCTAGGAAATTCCTCAACTGAGGTATCCCCTCTCAGGTGACTCTAGGCTGTGTCAAGCTGGCACTTAAGGCTAACCAGGAGAGTAGTATAAACAAGTTTTTCCAATCCCAGAACCTGCATGTATTATTTTCAGTTTTTTCGTTTTGTCCCCAAACATAAGAGGTTACTTAATAGTCAACGTAAAATTTCATCTATCTTTTTGGAGAATGTATAAGTCACAAGCAACACAGGTATTATTCAGATACAAACATATCCTAAGGAAGAAGACTGAAGAGACACAAACACCAATGGTATGAGAAGCAAGGTTAAGAAGTGTAGGGAATGAGGAAGCAGAGGCACTTTTTGCATGGAACCCACTTTTTAGTGTATGTGCTGCCAAAGTGAGCAGCTCAGTCCAACTTTATCTCAAGTTGAAAATCAAGTAAACTATGAGGGAAATAAAATCAAGAAAGCAGTGTTTGCAAATTGCAGTGTCTGTTCTGTATTCTCCTCACCACCACACACCCAGCAATGGCTGCGTGTGCCCAGCTCTGGATTCTTCCTCACTCTTCTCTCTTATGGGGGGTTTGGGGGGGGTGTCTCTGCTCAGCTGAGTGACAAGCATTCTCCTACACTCACTGATGACTGGGCAAGATGACCTGCTCAGAAAATTTGTTACTTATTGTCCTAGTTTGTTCTTCATTGCTGTGACAAAATACTCTGACCAATACCAACTTGGGGAGGAAAGGGTTTATTTGTCTTACATCTCCCAGGTTGCAGTTCATCAGGGAGCCCAAGGTAGGAACTCAGGGCAGGAACCTGGAGGCAGGAGCTGGAGCAGAGGCCATGGAGGAACGCTGCTTACTGGCTTGCTCCCCTGGCCCCTGCTCAGCCTGCTTTCTTATGCAACACAAGCCCACCTGCCCAGGGGTGGCACCACCCACATCACTTATCAAGAAGATGGCCTTCAGACATGGCCACAGGCCAGTCCAATAGAGGCAATTCCCCGATTGAGGCTCCCTCAACCCAGGTGTGTCAAATTGACACTAAAGCTATCCAGCACACTTATGTCATAACTTTGTCTCCTTCATAGCTGAGTTCCCTGGCATAATCTATGTCCTATGTTGCCCTGTGTCTGAGGTAGTGAGATGCAGTGTGTCTGTTAATACCAGTGTACACACACACAGGCCATTGTCTTGGTAGTGGGAGGGGGATTAGGGATATGTGGAAGACTACAGTTTTTAAATTTTAAAGTCATCCACCTTAAAGGGAAAACAAGTAAAATAAGCAGTACCAACTTAATTTACAGCTACTACAGCAGGTTGTGGACAATCCTTTAAACTGTGTGCTTGGGCATGGTGGCGCACGCCTTTAATCCCAGCCCTCAGGAGGCAGAGGTAGGTGGGTCTCTGTGAGTTCAAGGACAGACTGATCTCCATAAGGAATCCAAGTCAGCTGTGGCTACAGGGAGACCCTGTGTCAAAAGGACCAAAACAAAACAAAAAACCGGATAGCTCACCATTATATCATTAATTTTATACTTTCCTGATGTATTTAGTTTTCCCCTTATTAACTGATAAAAAAAATATTCCATCATGAAATTATTGCTTTCAAAGCAACCAATAACTACCATTTAATAGGCTGACTAGCATCCCTCTCTTCTCTCCAGAAATTTACTTCCATAGAGAGTTCTTGCTTATAACAGGACTGTTCAAATACGTTAAAATTTAAATGTAAAAAAATTTTTAAATACGTAACACACGACTTAATTTGCATGGTTAAGACAATAAACTTAATGTGAATTATTTGCCCCCTGGAAACAAGAGATATGATCTAACATACAGCTCAGGTCGGACAGGGGTTTTGACATTTGATCATCTTATATTGACCTTTAAGAACACAGAGAAGCCAGGTGTAGTGGTGTAGCTGGGAAGCTGAGGCAGAAGATCCTGAGCTTAAGGCCAATAAGAAAGAGATAGGGAGACGGGGACAAAAGAGGGGGACAGTAAAGAGAGAGGATGAGGGAGGAGGGGAGAGAGGAAAAACACAAATAGGAAAGCTTCCTACAAGTCTGAATGAAGATTTCTCTTGGAAGTCAACACTTACTTCCTTGTTTAGGGCCATGCCTCCTGCAAGCAAAAGCTGACTTCATATTACCACACTAAAAACGGAAATTTCCATTTAGATACCTTTAACACAAACAAGATCAACTACTGCCTAGTTCTCCCCAACTATGCATGGCTTGGGAGCAAGGGCCTTAGCCAAACAGCAATGAGCAGACCACAAAAGGCCTTCACTTACCTTATTTCCTTAAACAAGTGAAACAAAGTTTAGAGCTCTTACAAAAAAGAGAATTAGTGAACACATACGGAAATAAAGGTTATCGAACAGCAACCACACTACTCAAGCTAACATCATTTGGTAGCACTTCAGACAGCATCTCAGAGAAAATTTTAAAAAGTCTATCTGCAGAGGGTTTTAAAGGGCAGGGCTATTAATAGAAAGCTTCCTAATTTCTCAGTCCTCTAATCATAAGCCTTACATAAATGTAACTTTTCTGTAAGGTACAACTATTTACAAAGCTAGTCTATAAGGAGGATGATCACCATTTTTCATTTGGGTTTTATCCCTCCTGGTCTTCCCTCATAGTTCTGAGTTCCCTGGCACAGACTATGTCTTGTCCTGTCCTGCACTGGCTTCCCGTAGAGCCCAAGATGGTGAGGTGCACCATACGTCTCTACTGAAACTAGTGCACAGTGAGATCCAGCTCAAAGCAGGAAAAAGAAAAATGGGCAGCATCTTACACTGGACAAAGGTTTCATCCCTGTTCACTATTTTTCCTCAAGGATCCATTCTGACTTTAGGCAAGAGTCTTGCTGTGCAGCCCAGGCTGGTTTGGGCCCGTGTGTGTGTGTGTGTGTGTGTGTGTGTGTGTGTGTGTGTGAGTGAGTGACAGGGTCTCCCTGTAGCCCCAGCTGCCCTGCCCTTTTTCTAAAAAATATTTTTAAAATTTTATTCTTTTTTAAAAAAATATTTTATGTGTATGTGTGTATTGCCTGCATGTATGTGAATGCGCCCGTGTCGTGCAATGCCCATGGAGGACAGAAAAAGCAGTCGGATCCCCTGGAACTGGAGTTATGGACAGTTGTTAGCTGCCATGTGGGTGCTGGGACTTGAACCCAGGTCTTCTGCAAGAACAGCCAGTGTTCTTAACTGCTGAGCCATCTCTCCAGCCCCCAAATTTTATTATTTTATGTGTATGAGTGTATTGTTGCATGTATGTAAGTGCACCCATGTCATACAATGCTCATGGAGGTCAGCTATGTGGACAGTTGTTAGCTGCCATATGGGTGCTGGGAATCAAACCCAGGTCCTCTGCGAGAGTAGCCAGTGCTCTTAACCGCTGAGCCATCTCTTCAGTCCCCTAGTCTGAACCTTTTGCTCCTTCTGTTACCTGGGACCTGGGATTACAGATATGCCTCACCATGACCAGAAAAGGATCCATTTTCAGTACAAGTCTTATCCACTGTCATGACTTGAGCCTCTTTGTTAATGACTCTTCAATGTGTCTTCTCTGAACTCTCCTGAGTACAAACTGTCTGCTACACATGCCATTCCTGACATACCATTATGATAAGTGCTGGACATACATCATGTATTTTTATTTTCACAACCCCAATATGGAGTTACTGCCCACATACAAGTAGGGCAGCACAGTTATAGCATTGTATGCTATGATTCCTGAGCTGGCACACTTTCCCTATTACATTGTCTCTACCTGAGTCTTAGAGTCATGCTAAACATACTAAAACCCAAACTGATTTCCCCTTCCTCCTGTCATAAACATGATCCTGATTCTGTGTTTCAGGTGTAAGTCATATTATACCATCCTCATCAAGCCGATCACACTGGAAACCATACTGACAACTTCTTGACTCACAGGGTGCTCAGATGATCACCCATTCTTTCCAATTTTATCACCTCGTTCAAGCTCTGCTCCTTTCACCACTGTCAGAGTACTTACTAAGCAAGACTGAAAGCACTTGTTCAAGTGTCTGTCTCTCCCACTAAAAACTAGAACTTTCCCTGGGCAAGGACCACCTCTTGTTTTTCTGAGAATCTTAGCATGACTTGAATAGTGTTTAATACAATGAATGTTTACTGACCACAGAGGAAGAACAGAAAAGTTATTCCTCATAAGGGAAAAACAAACAGAAGGCAGTGGTCCCTTAGTTAAAGTCATTCCAGGGATTTATCAAATAGGATTCTTTGTCTCATTATCCTACTCTTATTTCTCCCTGCTGTCTTTACCTTAAAGTGGCTGGCCAGCGTATGTTCATTCAGTTAATTCATGCAAGAGCAAAGAAGTAAAGCAATTAAGAAAACTACTGGAATACACAGTTATTGTTGGTCTTGCTTTACCATCAATCTGTCTGTCCATCTATTCTGGTAAAACAGTTTGGAATTCCAGGTCTCTAACCCCACTTTATTACCCAATCAGAGTAGAAACTATCTTCTTCTAGAACTACAGAGTACTATGTAATTCTTCTGTTGGGAATATATCAAGATAGGCATGGAGGTGCACACCTTTAATCCCAGCATGTAGGAGGAAGAGGCAGCAGATGTCTGTGAATTCAAGTCTGGGCTACAGAGCAAGTTCCAGGCCAGCTGGGGCTATAAGAAGTAAAAAAAAAAAAAAAAAAAAAAAAAAAAAAAAAAAAAAAAAAAAAGATGGGAAATTTGAGTTGAATATGCTCTAATAATTTATAAACTTTTTTCCTGATTTCCCCTGATTTTACATCCAAATTATCTGGAAGTTCCTGTTAGGTCTTTAATTGGGGGGGGGGGGTATATTCAAGATTCAAAATCCGGCTGTCCATCTGAATAATCTCCAAAACTGCAGAAGTGCAGTTCCAACCCTCAACTCTACTCAGTCATGGAGGGATGGAGACCGAAACTGTACCTAAGAAGTTCACTTACTCATTCTCATACAACTCTCCTTATTCAAATAACCCCCCTCCTCAACTCACATAAGCTATTCCTTATCTACCTTCAGATTGTTTCCCTAAATACTTAAGGCCCAAATTCTCCCACTTTTTAAATGATTTTATTACAATGTTGATCTTTTTACATACACACACACACACACACACACACACACACGGCACACCCCGAATCCTTGAGGAGCATGTTCATAGGTACACAACACCAAGAAAGAGTTTTCTCAGTTCACTCAATAAAAATTTACTATTAACTCAAGGCCAACCTACCTGGGTCTCATTTCCTCATCTACAAAATAAGAGCAGCAATTCCTCAGAGAGGAAAAGGTTAGCTAATGGATGCAAAGCATTTTGCCCCTGTGTGCTCTATAAATATATGCAATAAAATGGACAAATAAATATTTGCAAAAATGATTACAGCTAGTTATCTGATAAGGTAGGCTGAGTCCTGCTAGTCCTCTGCTTTAAACAAAAGGGTAGAATGCACATGTAGTTTAAAAAGCAAATTCAGAGGCCAGTGAGATGGCCTAGCAGGTAAAGATGTTTGCAACTAAGCCTGACCACCTGAGATTGATCTCTGAGACCCACACGGTAGGAGAGAATGGATTCCCACAAGCTGTCCGTTGACTACCACATGTTCACCATAGCACATGTCCTTTGCGTATCCAAACTAAAATAAATGTAATAATTTGCTTTGTTTTGTTTTAAAGCAACTCCAAGCTGGACATGGTAGCCCTCACTTTTAGTCCCTGCAATCAAAAGGCAACGGCATGTGGATCTCTGTGAGTTTCAGGCCAGCCTATTCTACATAGCAAGGGCTACATAGTGAGTACATGCTTCAAAAAAAAAAAAAAAAAAAAAAAATTCAGTAATTAATGTACTCCAAAGCAGGGGGAAAAACACTACTACTGTTTCTCCAATACAAACTGCTGAAAGGAAAGGATTAACAAAATCTTCATTAAGAAAGAAAACACTGAATTCAGAATTTTCAATGGAGGAGTTGCAACATTTGTATCACAATAGAGCAGACAGCATTTTATCTGATGAAAGATAATCTGGGCTGTAAGTAAGAGAAGACAAACAGGCTTTTAAGCGCTGTGTTCATGATGGACAGGGTTAAGAGCACTGCATTATCCATGGAGAAAGTGCTGGGCAGGGGAGAAGTAAGCAGTTTGAGGCTAAAGAAGCAATCAAGGTGTGACTGAGACACACAGCACCTGAGTAAGTGACAACAGACAGGAAGCCTGTCTTGGGCTAATAAAACTGATGTGAGAAGAAAGAAAAAATTGGAAATAGAGGGGTTTTCCTCTGTTTGGTTGTGAATTTTAAGATGTTAGACTGGCTGTACTTACTAGTACCAGGGTACAGAGAAGGAAAAGTGAGTCTGAGAGAAAAGCCAAATCTTGACTGAGCTATCCATTACCTTACTTAGTAAGGACAAAACTACATTCAAGTCAAGAATGTAGTGACAATTATTACATACAACTATTCTATAGTGTATTGGCATGTGGATGTAACAAAGGATGAGACTGAGATACTCCAAAACATTTATTTAGTCTTTAAAGTTCTGGAGAAAATAACCGTGTTTCTGAAAAAATACATTCATTACTCTGCTCTTGGCTGCAACTCCTCCTGGCCAAAAAAGGAAACTGGATCATCTTTGCTAAATCGCCAGCAAGGAAGTGACAGGCCACAGCTTAGCGCCCAGCTGCACCTTCACGCCCTTTTTCACCCCCTTTCACCTGGGACAGGACCTGTTTACTGACGCTGCATAGTCTCCCCAGGCTTTTTGGGGGAATATCTTAAGGTAGATGTTTAGGAAATAAGTAGAACTATTCAGGTCATTACTACCAAGGTTTGATAAAGACAGCAGTAGGATTCTAAAAGAGGCAAAAAGTAAAGGAGCGGGGAGGAAAATGGCTTCAGCAGAAGAAAGAGTAAATGAAAAACAATGAGCGAAGAGAAAGAAAGAGGAGGGTGTGGTCACTCTGGAGATGGGTGGTGCCCACACTGCTTAGCTAAACTGTCGCCGTCTATACAGGCCTACAAGGAAAAGTACCCTAAATGGTCTACAGGAAAATTTAAGTGTTAGCTGATGACAAAGTTGGAAATGAAAAACAAAGGAATTCCCACAGAAAGCCACAGCCAGAAAGTTCAGACACTCATTTATCCCTGAGGAAAAGTGGCCTCAGAGACAGGAAGGGACCAAGAGCCTGCTTCAGACAAATTTCTAAGGCCAAGAACTGTGCCTATACTGCAACATGATAACGTGTGCAGCCCTCTGGAACAGAAGAGGCAGGACCAGAGCTTCTGGGGGAATTGTGCTTCCTCCCTGTGCTCCCTCCCTGTAGCCAGGCATCTTGCTGCAATTTAAGATTGTTATTCCACAGACATCCTGTGAAGAACTAGTTATTGAAAAGAAAGCACACACCCCCATCTAACACAGAGACTCTTCCATCATGTATCCTCAGTTCCTAGGACAAGCCTGGCAGCATAAACTATCAATGAAGCAATTATGGATTTCTTAAGAGGGAAAAGAGTACACTCAGATCATAAACCCAATGAAAACTTTTCAGTACTGGTTCACTTTGCTTTTCTGCCAATGCCAAGTACAGGGCTTCCTATTTCAGCGTGAAAGCAAAGATTTATAGTGGCAGGGATAGGGAGATGGTTCAACGGGTAAAGGCACTTGCTGGTCTAAACCTGAAAACCTGAGTTCAATATCCAGGACCCACGTGATAAAAGGAAACTCTGACCTCTGAATGCACACCGTGGAACACAAGTACACATAAAAATAATAAATGTTTAAAACATTAAAAACAAAAGATTTCACAATGGCTTTCCAAAGCCTACAGTAACCTGCTGGTCAGTCCCCAACTTCCATCTCCTTCATTCACTCTGTGCTAACTTCCTCACTGGCTCTTAGCAATGAGGCCTGGAAAGGGTATGTGGTGGTTTCCTTTGTTGGGACCTTCTCTCCTTTCCCTAGGTGAACTGGCTCACTCCCTCAACAGTTCCATGTTTGACTACTCAATTTACAATCGCCATCCCTCCAACCCCATCCTGGTGCTCCCGAGTTCTTGTGTGCTTTATTTTTATCCATAGCACTGACCACCATCTAACACACTGCATATCTGATTTATCAATTCTATTCAGAATTATGTCTTTCTTGATGAGAAAATACATTTTCTCATACTGCCTGCCTTGTTCACTGCCATTTCCCTAGTTTCCTAATACCTAAAGCAGTGCCCAGTCCAAGCAAAAGGCAGTGGAGAGGGACACAAAGGAACACAGAGGCAACTAGAACTGTGTAGACTGTTTCCTGCCCCTCTGTGACTCAGAGCTTCCATTTTATCCCTGCTGCTCCAACTCAGCACCTTACCTCTACACCCACCTTTCTTAAGGTGCTAGGGCCCTAATTTTTCCAGTCCTCTCTACAGAGCTTCAAGACTTTCTCTTGCATAAACTCACCCCAACAAAAACTTTCAATATTACC
Organism: Nannospalax galili; assembly: GCF_000622305.1. NCBI lineage: Eukaryota > Metazoa > Chordata > Mammalia > Rodentia > Spalacidae > Nannospalax > Nannospalax galili. The sequence continues at coordinate 3,384,895 of NW_008360316.1, read as the reverse complement.
GAAACACCCACATCTGCTTCTCTGCTTTAGCCCTTTCCCCCAGTTAAGCACCCTCACAACTGGGTAGTTACTATGCAAATATTACTGCCAAGTACTTCTCTCACCCACCCCCTCCTCTCTACTCATACTGCCCTACCTCCATACTCAAATCTCTTCACTAGACAGTTATTCTGTAAGGCAGGAGAATGTGGTAGCTAAGAAAACAGGCCTGGTATCATGATAGACCCGGATTCCAGAGCCCAGCTCCTACCAGCAACCACTGAACAAATAATTCCCAATTACCTGTCTGAGCCAGGATGAGTCATTTATTCTCAAAAACTACAGTTTTGTCATTTGTAACATCAAACAGTATTAATGACAGTTATAATGCTGTCCTACTTGGGGCAAGTGTTGAAGTATACCTCAAAACTTAAGGTCTCAGAGCTGGGGGAATAGCTCAGTGGGTAAGAGTGCTTGTTCTGCAAGCCAGAGGACCAAGTTCCCATCCCTAGCACCCACATACTGTCTGCCTTGTTCACTACCATTTCCCTAGTTTCCTAACACCTAAAGCAATGCCCAGTCCAAGCAGAAGGCAGTAGAAAGGGACACAAAGGAACACAGAGACAACCAGAACTGTGTATACTGGGCACAGCAGCTCCATGTGCCTGGAACCCTAACATTGAGGGGTGATGACAAGTCGATCCAAAGAGTTCCATGGCCAGCCAGTCTCGCTGAAAGGTCCAGATTCCAGTTCAGTGACAGACCCTGTCTCGAGGCAAACACGACCAAAATAGGATCACATATCTGTTACTGAATTTAGGGCCTAGAAAGTTATTAGTATTCAACTAAAATACTAATCTCTAGTCAGCAGACCATAAAACAAATAACTCTAACCATTACAAAAACCAATATGAAAATATTGCTTATGATGAAAAGATTGAAAAAAACATTTCAATTATTATTTGCATTATTTCCTAAATTAATACCAATTTAATAATTAGATTAAAACTAAACACACTGGAAAAAGTATACACTCTCTGGAGTTACAGAGTTTAAATCCTAACTACTGCACACAGCTAACCTGGCAGGTCATTCAAATTTACCAAGCTCAACTCTTCCTAACCCACATATAGAGATTCTGAAACTTACTTCAATACAGGGTTTTTTTCTAAATTAATTATTGTTGCCGGGTGTGGTGGTGCATGCCTTTAATTCCAGCACTTGGGAGGCAAAGGCAGGCAGATCTCTGAATTAAATTGAGGCTAGCCTGGTCTGCATAGTGAGTTTCAGGCAGGATGGGGCTACACGGAGACTGACCCTGTCTCAAAAAGACAAAAAACAAAAACAAAACAACAAAAAAAATTAGTGACTGTTCTTGTCTCATTTCTGCTGCTGTGATAAAATACCCTGGCAAAGAGCACTTCGGGAGAAAGCTTTGCTCTGTTTACAGCCCAGGTGGCAGTCCATCTTCACAGGGAAGTCAGAAAGCAAGAGACTGAGAAAGCTGGCTGTACATACCCATGTTAAGAGCAGACAGAGTAAGTGCATGAGTCTGCTAGCTTCCTCTACTCTTATACAGCTCAGGGCCCAGCCCATGGAACAGTGCTGCCCACATTCAGGGTAGGTCTTCCCATCTCAGTTAACTCAAAGAAAAAATCCCTTACAGGCATGCTCACAGCTTGACCTGAGCAGTCCCTCCATAAGACTCTGTAGGTAATTCTACATTGTCTCAAGTTGACAAAAGTAGCCATCAGAAAGATAATACCTAATAAATTAACAGATTGTGAAATGTGAACAGTGTGAAATTATGATAATATTACATAATTAGTATTGATGCAGTTGTTCAACAGAAGGTAATTATTATTTTTCAAAAAGAGTTGTTGCCGGGAGTGGCGGCCCACCTCTTTAATCCCAGCACTTGGGAGGCAAAGGCAGGTGGATCTCTGTGAGTTCAAGGCTAGCCTGGTCTATGAAGCAAGTTCAAGGCCAGCTGAAGCTACAGGGAAACCCTGTCTCAAAAAAATATAACAAGCAGCTGTTTAAATAAAATGAAAAAAAAAAATCACTGAACAGTCATACAGCATATTTTTTTTTTTTTTTTTTTTTTTTTTTTTTTTTAAACAGCTGTTTTTTTTTTTTTTTGGTCTTTTTGAGACAAGGTCTCCCTGTAGCCTCAGCTGTCCTGGCACTCACTATGTAGACCAGGCTGGCCTTGAACTCACAGAGATCTACCTGCTTCCTGAGTGCTGGGATTAAAGGCGCGTGCCACCACGCCCAGCAATAAAGTAATTTTTTTTTAATTTATTACATTCATTTACTTAGTGTGTGTGGTATGAGACAGAACGAGAGAGAGAAAAGAGAGAGACAGACAGAGAGAGAGAGAGTCAGAGACAGGAAGAGGGAGAAAGAACGCACAAGAACACCACTGTACACTTGTGGAAGTTGGTTCTTTCCTTCCACCATGTGGGGAACCAACTCAGGTCATTAGGTTTGGCAGCAAGTGCCTTTACCCATCTCAACAGTACTAGGGTCAACTTTTAATCATACTGGCTCAACCACAGAGAGTTTAAAACAGCAATCCATTTCTGGTTTTAAAATACAATTATTTTTGTAGCAAATTAAATAGGTCCAAATGAAGACTGATGCATAACAGAATGCAAAAGTTGGCTATGTTCAAATCAATCTTGTAAGAGTAAGTTCTTTTCCAAACAGATTAATAATTTAAGGAAATGTTACAATCCATACAATGATTATCAGACTACATTCTGAGGCTCATGTTGATGGTGCTGTTCTATTCAGTACCTGGTATATATTAGATACCTAGCAAATATCTGTTCCATTGTCTTTTACACACACCCACTTAAGATTATTTCAGAGTAGCAGCCCAATGCTACAAAAATAACACAAAGCAACAAATGAGCTCCCTTAAGAAGTAAATTTAATAGAAAATCTTTAAAAAGACATAAAGCAGCCTTACTATAACACCAGCATGGGCGAGCCCACTGTGGAAAAACAGGGCTACATTAAGAAGTTAACAATCTTCAGGATCATAAAGGAGCCCATAGCTCTACCCTCCTAAAAAAAAAAAAAAAAAAAAAAAAAAAAAAAAAAACTAATCATAAATGCATTTTTATATTTATGGGGAAATTTTTAAATAATGAAGGGATCTCAAGATTTGCCCAATGGTGTTCATTCACTCTTGGCATTCCTTAGGAACAGTGTGTTTAGTCCATTAGCTTCCTTTGCTTTCACTGACCTTTCTATTTTGTGTTGTGTACAGCAGTCAGCAGAAGCATACAGTGAGGTTTGGAGAAGTCTAAGTTTCTGAGCCAACAGCATTAGGGCCCTGTAACCAGGACAACAGCAGCTCCCTGCCCACCCCAGTTCTCTTCCCCAACTCTGCTCCTTCTACTCAGTATCCATTTAACCAGCCTTCCATTTTCAACTTTAAGTGCCAGCAACTTAAACTATCCAATTATACTATTTTTCTTCTCCCCAAAGGCGGGGAGGGCAGCAAAACAAGCTTTCAAAAGGAGTTATGTGGGTCATGATGTATGCTAGCAGGCAAAGGCAGGTTATCTCTGTGAGATGGAGGCCAGCCTAGTCTACGTAGTGAATTCTTTCTTGGGTTAGCTGGCATTATAGGGAGACGCTGTCCTTAAAAGACACACACACACACACGCACTCACGCACGCACGCACGCACACGAGTTAGAGTTTTAGCATCTCTGATTTTACTACGAATAATACTATGTATAGTATCCAAAATGTCAAAAACAAATCCCAAGAAAAAAAAAATCTATGTGCAACAATGAAATTAAGTCAGCTTGTTCCTAAATGAATTGTAACTTTAAGACAAGCAGCAGGGGACAGTTAGGGCTTTTCCTTAGGAGTGTTCCCTGTGCAAACGCCCTGAACGATTTTTAATGCTATTCAAATTTTCTGGTCTCCATTTCTGTTTTCCTCCCTCCTGACACTGAAGTTTGCCTGATACGTTGTTTCGGTAAAATTCCGGTGTCATTTCCTTCCGTTTTTAAACTTGTAACAAAATCATATATATTTATTTATTTATTTTAAATAAATACTCGTTCATTCTCTAAACACCTTTCATACAGAATGATTAAGTATGGGATTTGACAAGCTCTTTTGGGGTAAGTTTCATCGGACCTTTTAAAACCCGGCACAGACACTTGGACAGCTGCCTAAGTTGGAAGCACAGAAGCATCAGATCTAAGTGGCTGAAGGACTAGACAAGTGAGGTGGAGCTGGCGCCAGCCTCAGCTTCCCCAAATCAGCTCCACGAATATGCGGCGCGCGGCACTTAAAACCTGAGCAAAACGAGTTTACACCGCAAAGAAATGCTAATGTTGGGACCCAACGAGTTGGGGGTGAACGAGGCGGCGAGCGGCCGAAAGCACCCACAGTATAAAGTAGACCCAATTTTGTCCCAGGAAGTGTGGAGCCAACTGGGCGGCCACCAATTTCCGCGGACTTCCCCGGCACCCCAATTCCTAGGGCGCCGGCGCCTATCAGCACGGCCTCTGCACCCCAAACTGCCCAGCCCGGGCGGGTACGCAGGCCCCGCGGCCCCAGCCTCGGTTGTACACCGGCGGCCGCAGGCTGCGCCGACTACCTTGGTGGTGCGGATGTGCTCCATCCCGGGGAGACGCCCGCCCGTCCGCAGCCGGCCTCAGGAGCGCAGCATCGGGAAAGACACCGGGCAGTGACAACCACCACAGGAACTCCCCCTACCCGCCAGCGTCAGCCAACCTCCCGGCGGCGTCGACTACGCACACGCCGCCCCTGAGCGCCGTCTCCTAGAAACACTTCCCCAAACCCCAGCCACCGAGGGGCGCGGGAAAGCAGGTAGAGCGTCGCCCGCCGCTGGCTCCACAGCGCCCTCGCTGGTGGAGGACTGACATCGCCAAGTCCTCCCAGGCAGTAGTCCTTTGGATTCAGCTAGGCAAGGAGCAACAGAGTTGGGCTCTGGGAGGTCGGAAGACCTTTCTAGGTTTGAGAGTGGATTCTTACCCAAAGGGAATTTGCTGGTGAGGAAGAGACTGGATATCTCCGAAGCCATTTACCATGCCAGTCAGTGTACATCAAATTTAGAAACTACTGCAACAAAGGAGGACTCATATGGGGCACTGGGCAGTTGTAAATAACTATTAAAATCTATTTTGATTATTTGTGTTGATTTCTTGAGTTCTTATTGTAAGGGTTCCTGATGTTTGTTTTCCCGTGAGGAAAGATGTTGGCAGATGGGCAGTTTACTCCCCAACAGCTGTTACACTCTCTCCCTTGCTGCCCTGGCCACCTTATGCAAAAGGTCTGCCAATTAAACCAACACTTCTTAAACTGTGCATTACAACCCCATGGAGTCATGTAGCTGACCAAAACAATTCAAAATCAAGTGGACAGCTACGGTGATGCACACCTTTAATCCCAGCGTTCCAGAGGCAGAGGCAGGTGGAATCGCTGTGAGATACAGGCCAGCCTGATCTACATAGTTTGTTCCAGGTCAGCTGGGGTACAGGGAGACCCTGTCTTAAAAGAAAAATCAAATGTATTACCTATCCATATTGCTGTCACTGGCCTTCACTGCACCCTGGGTTCTCAACACGCAACCTGTGCACTGTGCACTGAGCATGCCCATAAGCACAGTGCACCATCTCAGCTCAGATTTGGGACTACTGCATGCTATGAATTTCACTGTTTTTACAATGCATACAAAGTTTTCTACTCTTATGGAAATATAGTGATTTAATTATGGGAAGCAAAACTTTTAATATTTTCCTGATGTGATTCCTCAGCAGGTATCAAATTAGTGTATCTTTGGATTACATTGTGTGGACAAACAAGCATATATCTATCACTGCTGTAGCCATTAATAAATGATGAAGTTATATGTATGAAAAGTTGTTTTAAATTGTTCCTGGGCCATGGTCACTCATATTTAGCTTCAGAATATCTCTTATTCTCTTAATTGACAGATGTTTCTATGTTGACAAGATGTAAATCTTCAAAATATGCCTTTTACATAAAAGTCAACCAACTATAAAGGGGTGCTAGATCCCTCACTTTGTGTTCTTGAAAATGGAGTTATGTTACTGATGAGCCCTCCACTAAAAGTGACTCTTTAAACCATAACTTCAGAGAACTTTCATTTCTGTCTGAGAATATATTTCCAACCCTACCCATCTACTTACATTCATCATTCATCAATACCTATAACAACAAAATATAAACTCTCTTTTAAAAATAATTTTGTCCCTCCTACTTTTTACTCCAAATTGAATTCTAGTAGTACTTGGACAAACCTCTCTACCAAAATAATAAAAGGGCATTAAATTAGCATCTTAAGTCAAAGAATGGCTTTAGCTACAGACCTATGTTTATTGTATCCTGACACATGGCAGCAGAGACTATATAAAATGTATTTACAGACTAATTCCACTATGAACATAGGTTTTTGTTGTATAATGCTGTCCTCTAACATAACAGGCTATCTTAATCGGACCATCTGTGATTACCTGCAAGCAACCTCAAGATGAGGCCTATTGAAGTTCCCTTCATAGGAGGAGGATGATTGGACTCTCACATGAGATTCTAGATGCTCCCTTCTGAGTCCCCTCCCAGCTGCATGTGATTCTGGCCCTACTGCACAGGTCTTTCAAAGTTGCTGGAGTATATACAATGTGGATGGCTACGTAAAAGGGGACTCCATCAGTGCAGCTATCATCCATACTGGGTGAGACTCTGGTGATATGGCTATTTGGGGTTACTCACACTCCTGTAACTCAGCATCCGCCCATGCTCATGCAGGTAAGTTCAATAAACTCATTGGCTCCCCAAGCTAGATTTGAGTGAAATTGTTACTTTGGTCAATCATTAGTGCCTTATCTGGAGTGAGTAGACATTCATTCACATTTCCCCAGGAAAAGTTACTGCAACAGTTTTACAAGAATATATAGACTTTTTTTCTCAAACAATTCATTTTTAAAACTCATTAGCTCACCACTGGGCAAACGTCCAAATGCTAAGTTCTAAATTTAGCATTATATTTTACCTTTTTCTTTTCTTAAATTCAGCATTATCTCTCCTTAAAGATACATTTGCTACACAAACATTTAAAGTGTAGTAAATTAATGTTGCAGAGCACTATTCTCTAAGCATAAGAGCCATCATCTTCATCAAAGCAGCTGTGACTACTTGCAAGAGCCCCTCAATATCGAGCCTGTTGACTGCTGGCATTCCCCATGGGGAGGGAAAGACTCCTAGGACCCTCACTTGAGACTCTAGCAACTCTTCCTGTACCTCCCAGCAAGTTGAATGTGGTCCTTCCCTAATGATCCACGGTCTCAAGGTCTCAGGAGGTCACTAGAGTACATAGTATGTAGAAGGTTAACTGAAGGAGGGCTCCCTTATGCAGTTGTGGGGGTCATTCACACTGGGTTGAGAACTATCAGTAGGAGGAGGAGCAGCTGCTCTGGGGTCACCTGAGTTCCTATAAGTAACACCTTGCCCTGCCCTGTAGTTAATCTCAGTAAGTTCATTGGTTTGCCAAGTTGGACTTTGGTGGAATCCTACTTTGGTTTATCATTGGTGTCCTATAAAGAGGAGGTAGAAATTTGTTCATGTCTCTCCAAGAAAAGAGTTCCCACAACAGTTAAAAACAAAATAAAATCTAGGTTTTGTATAGTTACAATCTACATACAAAGTACGTATAAAATCCTATTCAAAGTCAGGTATGGTGGCCCATGCTTTTAATCCCAGCACTTGGGATACAGAGGCAGCAGATCTCTGTGGGTTTGAGGCCAGCCTGGTATAGAGAATGAGTTCCAGGCCAGCCAGGGCTAGATAGTGAGACCCTCAAAAAAACAAAACAAATAAACAACAACAAAACACCCCCAAAACTTATCCAGCAGAACAAAGCACCCAATATTGTCAAATTATGAATTGATGTTTCATTAAGTGCAGTTTGCTTTACTGCTACAGATACTAAGAAAAGCAAGTGTGGCATGCAGGTGTGCAGTGTTAGTAGGTCAGTGTCATAATCACCTGAACAAAAAAAAGGCCCAACTTTTTTAAAAGTGGGCCCAAACTCGGAGGACACTCATTTCCCTAGATATTTCTTAGAACCACCTTTCTCCTGAAATAGTGTTGATGGTGACAGAATGTCCCAGTGGCAGAAAGCCTGCATTATCAATCAGTCACTTCCCTCCCTTCTGGGAGGATTGTTTGTTGAGACAGCCTGTCTCCTTGAACAAATGGTCCCAAGAAGAGATCATAAACCCTCTGTCTCTCAAGATGAACCAGAGCAAATGGTGCCAGGAAGAAGTGAGCCATAAGGGGGTGTGGTGGTTTGAATGAAAATGTTCCCCATAGCTCCAAGTGTTTGGACATTTTGTCCCCGGATGATGGCCCTGTTTTGGGAGGTTTTAGAATGTGTGGCTATCCTGGAGGAAGCACATCACTGGGGGTGGGCTTAGAGAGTTCTTAAGCCTTGCCAGATCTCCAGTCACCCTCTTGCTTCCTGTGCCTGTGTGATGATGTGAGAACTTAGCTTCTGCTGCTCCTGCTCCAGCCACCTCCAGCCACCATGCCTCCCTGCCATGACAGACTGTAATTCCTTTGGAACCGTAACCTCAAATAAGCTCTTCCTTCTATAAATTGCTTGGGTCAGTGTTTCTACCACAGCAACAGAAAAGTGACTAATACAGGGCACAATAAACTTCTCAAGAGTGCTCTTGATCTGCACATGGTCAGCCAGCCACAAATATATCTTATATAAGCCCCAATGGCCACTACCCCAGGGCAGCTGTCACTTCCAGCATGCATGAAGGCTGCTGTCTCTTGCTGAGGTGCTTCAATAAACTCAGTCTTGTCTGAGGTCAGGTATGGTCTCCTTTCTCTCCTATTGTTCCTGCATTCTGCGTCCCATAAACCTAACAGATGGAACTCTGTCCTTGGAAATGTGTCCTTGAGCCTGGCCCCACCCATAATTTTACTCAAAATGGTTTCTTCAGCTTCAATTGGGGAAGTACAAGCTTGGTTCCACCTTAATCTTAACAGACCATCCAGTCTTTTTATCCCTAGTTCTAGAATATCTCTTTTACCCAAAGTCACACACATCCTTCCCAGTCTCTACTGTGTGCAATGGAGATGGGTGCACTTGCTTTCAGTGCTTTGATATGTTAATTCTCAGGCATGCCCACATTCACTCATTATATTTTTGGGTGCAGTACATTGAGGTTGCCAGGAAACAAGATCAGGTGCCCAAGTCATAAGACACAAGAGCACATGGTTTTGCTAGGCTTAAAAGTCATTAGTTCAGATTATTTCCATTTGGAAAAGTCATTCCCACACAGCTATAGATCTCTAGCATTGTCTAGAGAAAATTCATATTAAGAAAAAGAGTGATTTGTCATGAATATGAAAATGCTCCTATACATTCCATAGATATACTAAAAAGAGCAGCAATGGAAAACAATGATAACTATAAAACATCGTACTTTGTTCTAAGTTCTGGCTATAGAATGACAGAAAAACATTCTAATTTCATGATTAATTCATATTATTTCTAAACCTCTGTGTGTGTGTGTGTGTGTGTGTGTGTGTGTGTGTGTGTGAGTACAGATGCCCTCTGAAGCCAGAGGCATTGGATCCCCTGAAACTGGAGTTATAGGCAGTTGTGAGCTGTGTGCTGGGAACCAAACTTGGATCCTCTGCAAAAACATCTGAGCCATGTCTCTAGCCCCAACATTCTAATTTCAAAAGCCAACTACATTATACTCCATCTGCCACTAAAAATGCCATCAAGATAGAGGGAGACTGATAAAACTGCTATGCCCATGATTCAAGCAAATAATCAAACCAAGAAAATTCACTAACATTTAAAGCAGTAGCTTCAACCAACATGTGGTTTTTCTTATTGTTTATATTTTCTTTTTCCGACCCCTATAAATACTAGTTTGTGCTCCTAAAACACTTTCTTATTCCAAACTTTCTTTTAACAAATAAAAGGTAAATTACAGCACCTACACAGCAGCATCACCTACAACACTGTTATAGCATACGTTGGGACCTGCTTCTTGGCTTTTCAAACTGGCACCAGCTGTTCTGAACAGGAGAGATGGCTGAGGACGCTATACAATGATCACAGCTGATTGCTTTGGTGCCTAATGGCACCGCCTCAGACTTGGCTACTTCTTCAAACCAGACTTTTTGCTTTCACAAATTTGGATGACCTCTAGATGACCCTGCCACACTTTCCACCTAGGCCAGCGAAAGAAGCACTTACTTTTGTGGCCTAGCAGAGGGACTGCCAGGACTGCCTCTGAAGAGATCATGCCAAGATTGCTACAGACACAAACTTTCATTTGCATGTAAGGTACACTGTGATTGGTACAAACACCCTTTCTCTTGCTATATAAACAGACTGTCTAGACTTACTTGTAATTCAGCTGTGAGACACCCTCCTGTGCTCTCTCTCCTGTTATATTAGATGCAATAAAACATTTCTAACATGTTTCTATCTTTTCCTGCCTAGTATCAGTAGTGCAGAATGAACTGGTAATATAAAGAAAGAAGGAATAGTGACAGCAGAGTGGCTGAGGAACAGTGAGCACTCAGCAGATCAAGTTGTAGAAGCAGCAAGGTGGCTGGCTGCTTAACCTTGGACGAAGAGGCAGCTGAAAAGATCAAGAAAGTGGCCAGTGTGGGATTCAGGGGTATGGTGGAAGTAGATAGGATGGAGAACTGAGGCTAAAGATGGACAGAAATGTAAAGAACCAAGGAAGAGAAACTGCAGGCCCTGGTCCCTGGAAGAGGGCCTTAGACATACCATTCCTACATGACAGGAGTTGTAACACTGGCTGCCATCAAATGCTGAAGAATCCCATACCAAGGCCTGATTGGGTGCTGCAGGTCCATCTGCTGCCAAGGGCCAAGCAATCCTTATTTCTAGGCCTGCTGAAGCACTATAACACTTGTAGAACTAAAGACCCCCAATATAGTAGCTACACAGAGGGTATCATCTGCTGCTGCTCCCATCTGCTGCTGTCCCTTTGCTCTCTGCTACCAAAGGATATATAAAAGCTGTCAAAGACAAGCTTCTCCCGGCTTGGGCTTACTCTAACCAGGTAGAGTAAAAGGATCCCAAACAGCTTATTAGAAACACTTTCATTTTAGTTTGAGAAGCAACTCTACTACTCACTAGGATTTATTCCAAGGAAATAAAATACTGTAGCTTTAGTTGAAACAAATTCGAATACTTCAGGATTCTTTATGTAAAATACAGTACATTCACGCTGGGGGTGGTGGTATGGTACCTTTAATCCCAGCCCTCGTGTGCTAGATAGCTTTGTCAACTTGACACACCTGGGTAGGGGGAGTCTCAATTGAGGAATTTCCTCCATTGAACTGGTCTTTTTTTCAGTCTTTTTGAGACAGGGTCTCCCTGTAGTCCCAGCTGGCCTGGTACTGGCTATGTAGACCAGGCTGGGCTTGAACTCACACAAAGTGAAGGATCTAGCACCCCTTTATAGTTGGTGGACTTGTATGTAAAAGGCATATTTTGAAGATTTGCCAGCTTAGCTGAAAAACATAAGCTCCAGGTTTGGGAAGAGAGCCTGCCTCAAAGGAACAAGGGAGAGAGATAGAGGAGGACCCCTGACACCCTTCATTAGCCCTATACATGCACACAGGCATACACCTACAACACACACACACACACACACACACAGAGTCATCCTACAGAGGGATATTTCTTAATAGAAACGGTGATGTTGTATTACTAAATAAGAAAAAAAGCTATGATACAGTAAATTCAGTGTGACCAGCTAAAGGTTTGTAGTTGTGCAAAGTGGAACCACGGGTGATTTTTGTAAGTCTTCAGATACAGTAGTTATCAGGATTTTCTTTCTATGGGATGTTTGGTGAACTCTAGTGACATTTTGTTGTTGTCTTTGGTGGTGGTTTGGCAGATTATAAACATGTAGTGGGTCCAGGACAGCCACAATGTGCCAGAAGGGCAGACACAGCAGAATTCTCCTGTCAAAGATGAAAGCAGTGCCGAAGTTGAGAAGCCCTGCTTCATGTTGTTCAGGTGTTCTGTATACAGTGGTTTCACACTTGGAATTTAAAAATATTGCTTTTAGGGCTAGTGAGATGGCTTTGAGGGCAAAGTGCTTGACATACAAACCTGACAACTGGAGCTCAATCCCCAGAAGCTCCACACATGAGCTGTGGTACACATACATACACATACATTGATAGTACATTTTTTTTAAAAGAAAAGAAAATGTTATTTTACAAGGTTGAGAATGTAGCAGTTGTAGAAGTGGTGGTTAGCATGTTTAATCCCTAGTTCGGGGCCTAGAACCAAATAAAAATGGCAAAAAGAAATATGGAGAAAAGCTAGCAAGGAATTGTACCATCTTTTTAGTAGTCACAGTGAAAAGCCTCTCTAACATGTAATTTTTCTTTGCTAGGTAAAAATTTTGCTTTCCTTTGTTTCATTTTAATCAAGTTGTGTTGAGTGTGGTTGTTTTTATTATACAGGATTATAGAAGGTCATTTTCATGCAAGTATACATTGTACACTGAGCAGACTCCCTTCCCCCATGACTCTCTCTCTCTCTCAATCTTCCCATTAGTCCCCTTTGTTTCTACTTTCATGTTAGCACTACATATATGATGCTATGCATCTGTGACATCTAAAGTTGACAAATGAGAGAAAATATGCTATTTGTCTTTCTGAAACTGACACAGTTTGCTTAGTACAATTATCTATAGTTGCATCCATTTTTTCTGCAAATAATATTACCTCATTCATGTCTATGACTGCAAAATTCCACTGTGCATATATACCATGTTTTCTTTATCCATTCCTGTTGTTGGACACCTAGGCTGGTCCCATAACTACTGTGAATAGTGCTGCAATAAACACTATGTGAAAGTGTCTCTATGATTTGTTGACTTTTGTTTATATACCAAGAATTGGGATAGGCAGGATATATTTATATTTATAGCTGTGTCTATTTTGAACAACCTGCATACTGATTTTGATAGTGGCTGGACTAGTTCACATTCTGTAGACTGTGTCTTCACTTGTTTCCTTTGCTGTACAGAAGCTTTTTAATCTCATGAAGTCCCATTTGTCAGCTGTTGGCACTATTTCCTGATGTTTTGATTTTCTTGAGACTGTATCTCATGTAGTCCAGGCTGACCTCAGATTCGCTATGTAGCTGAGGATGATCTTGAATCCTTCTGCAGCTACTTCGCAAGTGCTGGGATTACAGATCTGTGTCATGCCTGGTTTATATTTAACAACCTCTACCCCCTTTTATTTTATTTTTTTGGAGACAGGGTCATGCTATGTAGCCCAGGATGGTCTCATAGTTGTGGCAATCCTCCTTCCTCATCAACTAAGTACTAGGGTTATAAGCATGATCTACCATGTCTATTTGAGTGACTACTGTGTTTCACTGCTAATGCAATGAGGATGTTGAGTTAACACAATGATACTTCATGGTGGAGATGTAAGGTAAATAACAATAAGGGGTGAACCACCTAGAAAGGAGTCTTAGTATAGTATCACTGCTAACATACATGTGTGCATGTGCACACACACACACATTCCACATACAGGCACACACACTATGCACCCATGCAAACTGATACACACCACAAATTACATACCTATGAACACAGACACACATACTACACACACAGATACACACCACACACACATATCATATAGACATACCACAAACAACTCACACATACACACCACAAACCATACATCCAAACACACAGAAACATACCACACAGATACATACATCACACACATACACCACAAACCACACACTCACACACACAGATACACATATCACACACCCATACACACAGAGATATGCACATAAATCCTGTTCTGAAAAATAGAAAAATAATGAGAATACAGAAAGGTAAATCATACTGTACAACACACAGCAAGACTTTCATAATAAAACCTTTCTATGTGATTTTGCCTCAAATCTTTATCTTGCCTGCTTCTTATCCTCCCCTTTGTTTCTTGACAGTCATCACTTTCTCTCATCAACTTTTCACAGACAGTAATACCAACGTCTGCTAACATCTACTGTGATCATCAGGTGGCAGAAAGAGTACCAAGTAATTTATCTGTGTTATGAGGACAATACTGTTACTTACCTCATTTCAAAGATGACAAAATGAAACACAATAAAGTAACTTGCCTGATATTGAAAATCAGATAAAGCCTAGAGCCATGACATAGTCAGACAATCTGACGCCAAGTTTGTATTCTTAACCATTCTATATTGATTTGCTTTTCAAAATCCATATTAAAGTTCCATTTACGGTAACATGATAGGCTAGAAAAGCACTCTGTTTTTAAAAACTCAATGGACAAAATATAATCAAGTTCTATGAAGCATCAACTGACAAAATAGTGAGAACTTACATATGGAAAATATGAAGCAAAGTATATGCCAGCTTTGGGTCTCTGTATTAATTGCCATCTGCTGCAAAATGAAGTTTCTCTGATAAGGGTTAAGAGCTGCACTAATCTACATATATAGAGAGACATATTTAGCAGGCAGCTTGATACTCTCTGCCCAGAAAAATAACAGTAGTAGATTCTCCCTTAAGGTCTATGAACTCCCCATCAACAGGTTCTTGGCCAGGTTTATAGCATCAGGCACAAGTTCTATCCCACAGATTGGGCCTCAACTCCAATCAGAAAGTGGTTGATTACCTGAAATAACATTCATGTCACTAATGTACCAATGTGCATATCTTGCCAGTTTGGTTGTTAGTGTAGTTCAAGGGTTCAAAGCTGGGTAAGACTATGGATGATTTTTCTCTCTCAGAAGCCTATATAGGGACTGGAGAGATGGCTCAGTAGTTAAGAGCACTGACTGCTTTTGCAGAGGACTTGGGTTCAGTTCCCAGCACCCACATGGTGGCTAATAACCATCCATAACTCCAGTTCCAGGGGATCTGAAACCTTCTCCTAACCTCCGTGAGCACTGCATGATGGGGTGCATTTAGACACACGCAGGCAATACACTCATACACATTTTAAGAAAAAAAAGAAGCCTACATAGAACCTTCTGGCACTATGATTGCTAGCCAGTGGGAATTTTCCAGGCTACCAGTTTGATTTTTTTTTCTATATACTGTGTTCAAAGTGTGTAATGTTTTCAGCAATAGGGTGGGTAACCAAGAACAATGGAAATAGCCTGTTTATTTTGGTAGTCTATGGGACCTCCCTGGCTAACACATAGATGGTATATTAGTTTGCTTGGGCTACTGTAAATGCCATATTAGAGAGATAAAATATTACTTCTCACAGTTTGAGAGTTCAAAATGAAGGTGCCTGAAGACTGGGTTCCTGCAAAGGACCTTATATCTGGCTTTCAGAAAGTCTCCACTGTGTCCTCACAAGGTGGAGAGCTCTGTTGTCTAATCCTATCATTGGGAAACACACTTTCATGACATCATCTAACTTTTTTTCCCAAAGGGCCAATGGTGAGGGATAGGGTTCCAGTATATGAATGTGGGGAGGGGAGAGGGCTAGACCATGAGTTTGGAGGATGGCCTAATTCAGTCCACCGACGGTTGCAATGCCTGTCAGCACAAAAGTACTCAGTTATGGGGAGTTGTGAGAAAGGAAGCTGCAAAGATTGGACAAAGAATAAAGGAGTGCCAGATCACTGGGCTTTTGGTCAAAGCACCACCATGGTGAGAATTATACTTTAAAACAAATCTGAGGGCTTGCTGATGGGATGAACTTCACTGAAAGAGACATGGCAGGTACGTAAACCTCTTGAGGGAATAATGTACCAATCTCTGATGGAGAAATAAAGACCCACATCGTGGTGGGAGCGCCCCCGAGGCCCACTGCTAGAAAGCCTTTCTCGGAAGCTCATGTTGCCTCCAAGATCCTGTACATTCCATCTTACATGGTATACGTTTCTGTCCTTTTCGTTTTGCAATTCCTCTGGTATATAGTCCAAGGTGTGGGACTGCCACACGACCATGAAGCAGCTCTCACGAAGGGACCCTAAGGCCAGCACCAGGTCCCAACCTCTGTCCACTAGGGTTTTCTGGAACCATTTCTTGACCTCAGGCTGGGTGGCAAAAGCAGCTGGTGCCATGATGCACTCCAAGAGCATCCACGCAGACTCCGCGCTCTACAGACCTGGCACTTACAGAAGCACCCGGAGGTCCTCTGGTCCCCTGGATTTCCGAACTGTCAAAAAGTAGACAGTCTCCTCCTTTCCGGGGTTCAGCAGCAGCCGACGAAAGTCAGATGCCCCGCTTCTCTATGGGGGGCTTAGGGGCGACCACCAGGGTTTTGCGCATGCTTTTTACCAGGAGGAAGGACTGAAGCAACACCACAGTTCGTCACCAGGAAAATAAATACTAGAACTAGTTCTAGCCTGATTCACCCGCTTGGTGCCAACTTCTGTGAGAGAGGAGCCGGGAGGCCCACCCACCGCATCCCGGCGTGCCTTGCGCGGAGGACCGCCTCTACCCCAGTCCCAGGGTACCCTGCGTGTGGGGCATGCTTCCGGCGTGCTGGGCGCCTGCGCGGGGCGGTGGGACTGCGTTCGCGCGTTGTCCAGCCCCTTCCGGCTTGGCGGTGTGGCCGCTGGGATTGAAGTTCCCGCCGGGTCCGGGCTGGGTACAGTGATGCTACCTGGCCCACCTCGGCTGTGAGGCGACAGGAACGACCCGGGCCTCCCTCCGCTTGCTTACGGCGGGCAGTCATGTCCACGGGTTTCTCTTTCGGGTCCGGGGCGCTAGGCTCCACCACCGTAGCGACCGGCGGGACCGGCACGGGTGGCGGCTTCTCCTTTGGGAGCGGGGCGTCTAGGTAACCGTGCTTCCTCGCCCGTGGTGGCCGGGTCCTCGCCCGAGAGGCATCTTGGCTTCCCCCGGAGCTCCGCGGGGAGCCGAGGACCGGGTGGGGTGAGGGCGGCATGGGTTTCGAGTGCCCGGCCGGGGGCGGCCTACTGCGGGAAGGGACTGGTGTCAGTCCTGAGCCTCCACGGTGCGTCAGTCTCAGGAACAGAGTGGTTGTTGAATGAATGAATGAAGTTGTAGCAGCAAGGAACAGAAAACTTGGAGGAGGACAGTTAAATTTCCCCTCGATGATTCGCATTTAGGTTTGAACACTACCGTGGTTTTATGGTTATTTTTGCTTCTCGGGTCTCTCAAGCCTTTGTGCCGCGTGGGGCCCTGTCAGTTTCTTCGTTTTTATAGCAGCTATTAGTGATAATTTTGCGCAGTATGCAGATTAGTTTATTGTTGAAAAGTATTTTGTGTTGCAATGACTCGCATTATAATTTCTTTAAGTTACGAATTTAAGTAGTATAGCCATCATTTTTGTACTATCAGCAACAAAAATATAACTCGGAATATTCAGATAGCCATTTTAACGAAACAGTTAATTTTGAGACCTGAATCTTTTGAATATAAAGACGGAGTTCATAAAATCAAGAATTGTGTACTTTATTGGTAAGGTAGTTCCTGGAAGCTTAATACGGAATATGGTTATAGATTTTAAAGGCTATGGATTTAATAGCCTAAAAAATGTTTTGTGTTTTTATTATTTTTTATTTATTTATTTGTTTTTAGGAGACAGCAGATACACAATAACAGTGCTTTCCAGCTGTGCCTCCTCTTAAGCTGTATGTTTTTGCTGATGCATTCTCCTTTTAATTGTGTGCCCTGTGGTGGACATAAGCTACACTGCCTCCCTCTAAACTTTTACTTCATTTTTTTTGTGACTGATTGGTTTTAGGTTTGTGCCTTTTATGGTTTATGGTGTATTTCGCTTAGTTGTTTTTTCGTTTTTTAAGATTCATTTTGTGGGGTATGGTGGTGCATGCCTTTAACCCCAGCACTGGGAACGTAGAGACAGGCAAATCTCTGAGATTGAGGCCAGCAGGAGGTACAGGGAGACCCTCTGGTCCCCCCCCCCCAACAAAAATGCAAACAAAAAATACAAAGATTCCTTTTATTGAAATTGTGTGTGTGTGTGTGTCTGTGTATGAGTATATGCACAGGAGTGCAGGTGCCCACAGAGGCTAGAAGGCGGCATCGGATCTACTGTGCTGGAGCCACTGGCTGTTTGTGAGTCACCTTACATGGGTGCCGGGGACCAGGATCCTCTGCAAGAGAAGTATGGCAGTTTTAACCACTGAGCCATCTCTCTTAGTGTTAATTGTAGCCAATACTGTCTTAAAACACTTTCTTAATTCAGTTTTTAAGGTCTTGTCAGCTAGATCTTAGCAGCCTCATTCTGTTTTCGTCCTGCCTTCATGTAGTCAGGGCTTCCACACTCATGTTTAGAGGCAGTGGGAGACTAATACAATGGAGTACTCCTGCTGCCTTTGCTCCTGTCTGCTCAGTGTTGGTGATCCTTCTCAAGTTCTTTAAACTCCTTTGTCACCATGACCCTCACACTCAGCCATCATCTGCCAAGTAGCTGTAATTGTCTCTATTCAAATTATACATTTCTACTGCTTGAATTGTAACTTCCTTCTTGGACTCCCAATATGTGTGGAAAGCTGAATGGCTCCTTGGGCTGAATGTGGAAATCATGGCTCCTGGATCTAAGTAACTTGGAGACCTATTCTGACTAGGATTGTGGTTGTGGTATTTTAGTCCCCCAGAAAATAACATATTTCTTGGGTAGGAGCTTGTTTTAGTTATCTTTGTACTCCATTGTGCTTGTTGTATGCAGGTTTTTGTTGCTTTCAGTGCTGAGGATTGCACCTGCCACTTCATGCCCTCCATCCTTAAGCCATGCCCCTAGCCTCTTTAAAAAAAAAAACAAAAAAACATTGTACTGGGTTCAACCTAAGGCCTTAACACATGTTGAGCAAGTACTGTACCGCTCAGCTATGTGTCCACCCTTTTTATGTTTTGTTTTGTGGCAAAGTCTCACTAAGATGCCTAGGTTGGTCTTGAACTTAATGTGTAACCCAAGTAGGCCTTGACCTTGGTCCTCTTGCCTCAGCCTCTCTGCCTCAGCCTCCTTAGAGGCTGGGATTACAGGCCTATGCCACCAGGCCTTTTTTAGGAAATTGAGACAGTCTCACTAGATTGCCCAGGGTGGCCTCAAACTTGTGATTCTCCTGCCTCAGCCTCCTGAGTAACTGGGATTACAGATATACACTACAATACCTGACATAATTTTGTCCTTATGGATGGACAGAATGGGAAATAATAAGAATAAATATATAAGATTAATGAGATTTCCCATTGGGTTTTCTATGTTGTATAATGTGTTAAGTTTTGTAAAAGGTTTTAAAAATATTTATGTGTGTGGGTGTTTTGCCAGCATATGTAGAAGTGTACGCATGCATGCATTGCCTGCAGAGTCCAGAAGAGGGCACTGGATCCCCTAGAATTGGAGTTGCAGATGGTTGTTAACCACTATGTAGGTGCTGGGAACCAAACCTGGGTCTTTAGCAAGAGCAGCCAGTGCTCTTCACTGTGGAGCCGTCTCTCCAGCCCTTCCTATGTAATTTTGAAGTGTCAGATTGTCAAAATTTATCCTACCTTAGGTAGCAAATCTGAGTCTCAGAGCCTTGAAAAGAAAACTTAAAAACTTGCAAACTTCACATTGCCTTGTTTTTATTAGCTGTTCTTTTCTCAAAAACTAAAGAGAGTTTCTGCTAATGAGCATATCTTCTCAGAGGATAATTATACTCCGCATTTAATTTGTGCACAGAAATGCTTACTTTGTCTCAAGTTGGCCTTTTTTATGTCAACATGCCATGTTCCCCATGCCTCTGAATATGGTATTATAGGAATAGAGGGGTAGTAATAAAGAAGTCTTGGAATAGCTTTTCTATTTGAGTGTATGACGTTTTATATGAATAATTGTCTTATACCTGAATTTAGATAAGTGAATTATGTGCTCAAGTAGTTCAAAGGAAAAATTATCATCTATGGTCATTTAAAAATATGCTGGAGTTCAAACAATTGATAAAAGTAGAATGTATGTGTTCCTTGTTTATGATTTTCTTGAGATCTGACATCTTAATTTCTGTAGAATGGACTTTTCTTGAAGCCTGGCATTGTTGTTTTATTGTGTGTTTTATTTTGTTTTGATAGTACTAGATACTGAACCTAGCATGTCACATACGCTGAGCAAGTGTTCTTCTACTGAGCTATATTCTTAGCTGCCTTTTTAACTTTTGAGACATGGTCTCATTAAGTTGTCCAGAATGACCTGCTTTAGTCTCCAAATAGCGGAAATAACATGCCTGTGCCATCAGGCCTCGTTTTGTATTGTATTCTTGAAGACAAATTGTACATTTTACTTGTTTTTAAGGAGAAAAGGAACATATTTGAACTTGATTCATTAGAAGTATTTTTGCTAATACCGTTTAGATATTATATAAGAAAGAATAGCTGTAAACAGTTGATTTTTTCCCCTAATATTAGCCTTAGTAGACTTTATTTATTTCTTTACATAAATAAGCACCCCTTCTGTGGGGCTCAGTTTTGGAACTCTTGGAAACTCTGCAACACCAGCAACTACATCTGCCTCTTCCAGTGGTTTTGGAACTGGACTCTTTGGATCTAAGCCTACCACTGGGTTCGCTCTTGGAGGAACAAGTGCAGGTAAGGAGGGCTGTCTCATTTTCATGGGTAGAGGAAATGCTTCTTTTCCACTTTACATCTTATGTCCTTAAGAGGTAGTTGTAGAGTGTTTAAAAAGGTAGATGCTAAGAAGGGAAGGATGCAGGGATCTGGGTGAGTGAAAGGTCTAGTCATTGGCTGTGATCTGTCTAGTGGAAGCAATCAAAGGTCTTAGCAATTGAAAGTCTCTTTAAACATAATGGATTAAGATGACTTAAAATTTTCTATCAGATTATGTAATGCAATATTTTTCTTTAAATACTTTTTTAATATGTTTAAGCCAGCTTTACCAGCTTGTTTTTAATTTTGATGTTAAAATAATTGTTTCAGCAGGAAATAAAGATAGTTCTTGAAAGTTTCTGGGACTAGATAAGAACAGGCAATTATTTGACAGGTCTTTAGACTGTTGTAGATGAGAGCTGATGGGATCCTTAAGTTAGAAGGAACCACCAAATGTTGAAGAGCACTGTCCTCTAGGCCTCACTGGCTGCTGCTGGCTTGAAATCAGGACAGCTGGGATTCCCCACCTGGGATTCACAGTATTGAACCCACTAACTTTCCTTCTTGGTTGGGAGGGAATGTTCACTTGCAGTGGGCTCCCTTACAAGACAGGCTTCAGGCCCTGCTCCTTCTTGAGAATATATAAGCAGTTTTTTATTATTGGGGAGGGAGGAACTTTTCTTCTGTAATGTAGCTACCTGTAAGTTGCAAATGCTCCTGTAGAAAAACTCTCACCTGCGCTCTTTTGAGTACCCTAATTAAATTGTTTTGTCAATCTAGACTTAGGTGGAATAACTTCTTTTAGTCTGTTTCACCTAGGGTGAATAGATACTTGTTCATGTCTGTCTAGGAAAAGTTAATTCAACACCAAGATGTTGTTCAGGTGACTGAGATAATTCCCAGAATAAATGAGCAATCGGAAGAGACTGACGGAAATGAAGAGGTTATTGTGAGGGATGGCCTAAACTAGAAAGTTTTTGAGGATACCTTTAATTTAGCAATAGTTCTGAAATAGAATTAACAAGATTTGTAACTAAAGAAATGCAAAAAAAAAAAAGAAAAGTGTCAAGCCTGTGGTTTTTGCCTTGAAAGATTGAATTGACCAAGGTGAGGGACATAACAAGTTTTTGTTTTGTGAGGCGATACATGAGTCAGAGGGATATCAAGGTCCACCAGTCTGTGAGGATTCAAGTAGATGTAGATTTAGACTCACAGCTGTGTGTAGTTAATTACCCATGCCTGTTTTTCAGAATGCCTGTTTTAGGGGGCAGGGGGCCCTAAGGCCAGGAGGATTGTGAGTTCAAGGTTAGCCGAGGCTACATAGTGAGATATTGTCTCCAAAAAAAGCAAACTGATTTCAGTTAGGCTTAGACTTGTGTACCTGTAGTTGAAATGATGAAAGTGGGAAGTGGGTGTAGCAGCAGTGGAACCCTGGGGAATGGCCCTTAGGACCTGAATGGAGGTAGGAATTCTATATTAGAGGACTGGAAAGGAGGAGTAGGAAGAGAGCCAGGAGCTGACGGGGATAGGAGCTGGAAAGAAGAGACTTTCCAGGAGTATAGAATGGTAGTTTTGTAGTCTTGGACAAGAGGACCTACTTTTCTGTGAACAGAGGGAGTGAAGGAGAATGTATGCTGTTATATATATGTCTTGGAGTGGAATTGAAATTGATCACGGTAATACAGTGATTGGGTTTACATTTTTTTTCTTAACCTGAAGGGCCACCTTTTCTGTATTCACCATAATTTAATACCAGGGTTGGTATTTTCTTTCATACCTACACATCCTACTTCTTATGACAAAGAAAGGATCACAAACTCTTTGGGATCTGAATTGAAACCCTGTATGGTATAATATCTGTATGATTAAGATAAAATGAGATTTTTCTTTTAAACAGGAACAGCAGCCACTACTTCTGCGTCTACAACAGGCTTCAGTTTAGGATTTAGTAAACCTGCAGCATCTGCCACACCATTTGCTCTGCCTGTTACTTCTACCTCAGCTAGTGGTCTTACTCTTTCGTCTGCTCTTTCATCAACTCCAGCAGGTGAGGCAGAATGGTTACATTTAAATTTTGACTAGTTAGAGAATGTGAATAGCTATATTTGTATTATTAAACATAACCATAGGGTTGGGGAGATGGCTTAGTGTATAAAGTGCTTGAGGACCTGAGTTTGAATCTCCAGAACCCATGTAAAAGCTGGTTGCAGTAGGACAAATTTAAAGTAATCCCAGCATTTGGGAGGCAGAAACAGGCAGATAGATCCCAGGGATTCACTGGCTAACCAATCTAGCCAAAATGCTGAGTTCAGGTTAATGAGAGACTGTCTCAAAAAAGAAACTGCATATGCACAGAATGGTGAGCACACCTATATGTCTCTGCCCCCCACATAATTATTTTTAAAAGCTAGAAAATAGCAATGCTTTGGGGAAGTTTTATTTGGATTATTTAGCAATTTTGTCTACTAAATTATTGGCTTTTTAGAGCTGGGCTTTGTGGTCCCCACCTGTGATCCCAGCACTTGGGAGGCTGAGGCAGAAGATCTTCAGTTCAAGGCAAGCCTTGACTGCATAGCAAAACTTGATCTGGAAAAACAGAGACATCTGCATTGGACATTAAAGTAGTAGTGGTCATTTTTTATTTTTAAGATTTTAATTTTTAAAATTTTATGTGTGTGTTTTGCCTTCATGTATATAAGTGTATCATGTGCATGCCTAGTGCCTGCAGAGTCCAGAAGAGGGTGTCAGATCCCCTGAAGCCCAGTCTGTTAGCTGCCTTGTAAGTGCTGAGAATTGAACCCAAATCCTCACAAGAGCAGCCAGTGAGCTCTCAAATACTGAGCCATCTCTTCAGTCCCAGTAGTGACTGCATCTTGAAATACAGTCTCTACTTTCAGAGATAACAGGAAGAGGGCCAGAAGGGTGAGATGGAAAGCTGTTAGTATCTACTTTGTTTTCAAGGAACCTTTGTGATGGGGAAGGATAAGACTTCTTATAAACTTCCCCTGATTTAGGATTCTTTTCATTTAAAAATATTTAGTATTTTTATTTTATGTGTATGAGTGTACTGCCTGCATGTATGTAAGTGCATCCATGTTGTACAGTGCCCACAGAGGTAAGAAGAGTATGTTGGATCCCTTGGAACTGGAGTTACAGATGGTGTTAGTCACCATGTGGGTTCTCTGCAAGAGCAGCCGGTACTCCTAGCTGCTGAGCCATCTCTCTAGCCCCTCTTTTCATTTTAAAGTATAATTTTTGGCTGGAATTACAAACTATTGCTGTCTGGAAACAGTTATCTAATACCACTGTAATAGTGCCCCAAACCCGTGTGTGTGTGTGTGTGTGTGTGTGTGTGTGAGAGAGAGAGAGAGAGAGAGAGAGAGAGAGAGAGAGAGAGACTACTATTTCTCTTTATTCTTTCATACGTGTAATGTTTTCCTTAGCAAGGATTGTCTTGGGATTCTAGTTTTTGAAAATGTACTCATATTTTTCTATGGTGTTCTTAAGTTCTGTTGGTATTTGAAGGCTCATATTCTCATTTTCTCCCCACCCAACACCCCCCAGCATCCACGGGATTTACTCTAAATAATTTAGGAGCAACAACAGCCACAACTTCAACTGCATCAACAGGGCTTTCTTTAGGGGGAGCCTTAGCTGGTTTGGGAGGTTCCCTTTTCCAGACCGGAAACACAGCAACATCAGGTAATTGAGGCTATATGTTCTCCAGAATAGTAAGTTCTTGTATTTAAATTTATTTTAACTTGTTAAGAAGAACACCTAAAATTTTATTAATTTTTATGTATATGAGTGTTTTGCCTGCATGTATGTGAGTGCACCCATGCGTGCAATGCCTGCAAAGGTCAGAAGAACAATGTTGGATCCTTTGAAACTGGAGTTATAGATAGTTGCTAGTTGCTCTGTGGGCACTGGCAGCTGGACTCCGGCCCTCTGCAAGACCAGCTAGTGCTTTTAACCACTGAGCCATCTTTAGCCCCAGAAGAACACTTTATAGTCTGTTTTTTATAATCCGTTTTTCTTGAACGAAAACTAAAATAATGTTTTTCATGCATAAGTAGACATCTTAGCTACATTTTAGGTTACCTTGTTTTTTTTCTCAAAATTGACTTATTAGTTAGGAGATACAAGAACATATTTAAAGAGTCAGAAGTTTCTCAGAGAAACTTGTCTTTTAAATAAATGTCTATCAAGCTGTCTTGGGTAAGGCATATGACTCATTGACAAAGCATTTGCTTAATGTATGAGGCCCTGAGTTGCATGTCCAGCATGAGGTTGCAAGAGGGTGGTTTACAGCCTAATTTCACATATTAAGCCTGGTAAGCCTGGGTTCTAAGTAGGGCTTTCATTATAGAAGTCATGGAAGGGTATTTTTGAGTAAGAAAAATGTTCCTGTTATTTGAAGAAATTGTTTAATTATTTCACATAGCAGTATAACATCAAGAATCTTTGCTTAACAATTTACCAGTTGGGAAAAATTGATAAATTACAAATTAACAGATTACAGTAATAGTTAGAGACTAATTTATAATAACTACTCTCAGAATTTCTGTGGAGCTCCTGTATCAAGTACTTTCCTTGGTTGTTTAAGAGTGATGAAAGAATATGGCTTGATGTTTCTGCCAAAGAAGCTATAGTTTTTTTTTTTTAAGCCTTCTAGTCACATATTAATTGCATGGGAAAAAAATCCAGGGAAGGAAGGAAAAGAGAGAGTCAGGGTAACCTGTAGAAATTAATGCTCAGATTTGCCTTGTCTTTTGGTTACTAATTTTTGTTATTATTGTCTAGTTTTATATTTTACTCAATGCCTCCTATGAGACTGGAAAAATGGCTCAGTGGTTAAGAGCACTGATTGCTCTTGGAGAAGACTGGGATTCAGTTCCCAGCACCTGCATTGTGTCTAATAGCCATCTAAAACTTCAGTTCCAGGGAATCCAGTGTTCTCTTCTGGCCTCCACAAGCATTGCACACATACATGCAGGCAAAACATTCACACACATAAAATAAAAATTAATTTTAAATGTTGCCTTCCAGATAAGCAGATTACATGATGACTGTAGTGCACATTTATTTGTGGTATAAATATTTAAACATTTCTCACATAAATTCCTACAAGAGCAAAGTGGCAGGGGAGTGGGGATAGTCAAAGGGTTATTTTCTACCCCTTACTAAGTGTCCTGAGTTAGTTTTTTTACTGCTGTGGCTTGACAGGGGCAACTTAGGAGGAAGGATTTATTCAGGCCCATAGTTTTCAGGGAATTCAGTCCATCATAGAGGTGGAGACATAGTGGCTGGGGCCCAGCCTGTGACAGCAAGAGCTTGCATCTTTGTGGCTTGTTCACATCTCTATAGGCTCAGGAAGTAGAAAGTTCTTAGTCAAAGCGGCACTGGGTCTTCTTGGACCTTTGATATAATAGTCAGTGCTTATTTTGTGCTTTTGTTAACTTAAAAAGTGCCACTGACTTTAAAAAATTATTATAGGCAGATTATTACTTTCATGAAGTGCTTGAGGCCAGAAGTGTTTCATATGTTGGAACATTTCAGATTTGAGGTTGGTTACCTAGCATAATGGTATTTAGCTATGTTTTGTTAGTCATTCCCAGAATTTAAATTCAGGTTTCAGGTATCACATGCTACTAACTACTGTTTTCTCTGCTTTAAAAATAAATAGCATTAGCTAGGCCTGGTGGCATACCCCTTTAGTCCCAGCACTTGGGAGGCAGAGGCAGGTGGATCTCTCTGAGTTCCAGGCCAGCTGGGGCTACAGGGAGACCCTGTGTCACATATCAAAAAAACAATAAAAAAATAAAAATGAACAGGATCTTGTCTTAATAGTTGTACCAGTGTAGGAATGCATAGATTTGTGGAAATAGATGTTTGTCAATACAAGATCATTGAAATTTTGCTAATTGATGTGTGTGTGCATGTGCGTGTGTGTCTTTGTGTACACACAGACATGATTAACTTTAGTCCATTTTGAGCCCTTTTGCCAGTGAGGTGAGAAATAAACGAAGCCTATTTACTTTTTAAATAAGTTTTTCTTTGAGAACAACTTGGGAATATGTGGTTACATTTAAGGTGTATTACACTCAAATCTTAGAAATTCACAGTATGTTATTTTAAAAGAGTATAATTCTGTGGTGGCACACACCTTTAGTCCCAGCACTCAGGAGGCAGAGGCAGGCAAATCTGTTGATTTCGAGGCCAGTCTATATACTGAGTTCCAGGCCAGCTGGGAGCACAGGGAGACCCTGTTTCAAAAAGACAAAAAAAAAAAAAAAAAAAAAAAGGGAGGGGGGAATTCTGTAGTGATTGGATAATAAGATATGTTTATCTGAAAGTATGCCAGCTGATGAGTTTTGTAGGAAAGTTTTAAAATAAGTAAAAATTGAATGTCTGTTATAGCAAATTAACAGATACAGTCTGGCCGTTTAATACTGAAAGATGTCATCTTCCAAAGTACGTGGACCATTGAATCCAAGAAAAATTATCGGTTGTTACCCAAATCATGTTCCAGATATGTTTCATGTTGTTTTTCCTAAACCAAATAAAAAGAAAATCCGTTCTGAAAAGTATTTGAGTGCTTTGAGTATTTGAGTGATATTAAAGGGAAAACTTGATAAATGGGGTTTGGTTTATTGACAGGTCTCGGACAAAATGCTTTAAGCTTGTCTTTGGGAACTGCAGCACCCACTTCAGCTGCAGGCAATGAAGGCCTTGGTGGTATAGATTTCAGTACCTCATCAGATAAAAAGAGTAAGTAGCGTCACTTTAATTTCATGTTCTAATAGTATTGCTGGGAAACTTCCAGGTTACTCAAAATTCCTGTCTGAAAGATCACTGTTAGTTTAAGTTTTTAGCAGTATCATCAATATTTCACAAATTTTGTGTGTTAAGCATTTAAGTATTGACTTTTAAAATGTAAATAACTTGGTATGTGCATGTATCTCGGGTAGCTACATTAATGTGTATATTCTTGTGTATTTTAAAATTGGAATCATGATCCATATACTTTGTTCTTACTCAGGTAACATTGGGAGCATCAGTCAATGTCAGAAATTTATTTAGGCGTTTATTTCACTCTAGAAGAGCAACAGAAGTGGAAAAGTTTATTTCCCTTCTCTTTTCCCATGTCTCCATTATGCTGCTCTTAGCTAGTTTTGAGCAAAGATTATGCCTAGAATAAGTACCCATGATCACACATACCACCTCCCAGTTCTTTTAATTGGTGGTGTCCATCAGGATTCTTTAATTTGCAGTTTTCTGTTTTTCCTATTGCTATATCAGTAATGGGCCTGTGTCAGTATGATTCAGCCAGATAGCCAGATGGAGGGAGTATGGTAGAAATAAAGGAGAGATAGCATGGACTGAGGCTTTGCCCCCTTTGAGGAACTAACAGAAGGGTAGTGTGGCCAGAGCATGGACAGATGAGAAGACAGTGGTTATGAAAGACATTTTATGACACATTGAGTTTTGTTATTAAACTGAAGGGTTTTGCCAGGTATGGTGGCACATGCCTTTATTTCCAGCACTCAGGCAAAGGCAGGCAGATTTCTGAGATTGAAGTCAGCCTGGTCTACATAGGGAGTTCCAGGCCAGCTGGGGCTATAGGAAGATCCTGTTTCAAAAAACCAAAACCCCCAAGACTGAAGGGTTTTTGTTTTAAGAACAAGAACGTTTTTCAGTATTCATTATAGCCAGGAGATGGAATTGGCCTAGATGTTCATCAGTAGATGATTGTATTTTTAAAAGCTGGTATACAGGGGACAGGAAAAATGGCTTAGTGGTTAAGATCATTGGGCTACTCTTGTAGAGGACCTGGGTTCAGCACCCACATGACACTAACAACCCTCCCAAAATCCAGTTCTAGGGAATCTGACACCCCCTTCTGGCCTTTGCAGGTACTATGTGCAATAATACACTTACATGCAGGTAAAATACTCATGCACATAAAATGAAAATAAAATTTTAAAATGTTTTCTATGTGTTGCAAATTAAAACCACACTAAGGTATCACCTTACCCCAATCAGACTGCCTAGGATCAAGAGAACAAATGATACCAAATGCTGGTGAGGATATGGGGAAAGGGGAACACTCATTCACTGCTGGTGGGGTTGCAAACTGGTTCAGCCCCTATGGAAAGCAGTGTGGAGAACTCTTAAAAAACT
>NW_008360316.1:3321842-3337145 GCF_000622305.1 Nannospalax galili | reverse complement strand
AAGAAAAATAAAATTATGATGTTTGCAGGAGGGTGTATGGAACTGGAGATCATTGTGTTAAGCAAAATAACCCAAGTGCAGAATAACAAATGTCACTTGTTTTCTCTAATATATGGACTCTAGATTTAAATTGTATGTGTGGGACATGAAAATAGAAAGGGGACTGACTACGAGGTCTACCATCCAATGGGATTTTATTCAGCTGAAAAGAAAAATAAAATTATGATGTTTGCAGGAGGGTGTATGGAACTGGAGATCATTGTGTTAAGCAAAATAACCCAAGTGCAGAATAACAAATGTCACTTGTTTTCTCTAATATATGGACTCTAGATTTAAATTGTATGTGTGGGACATGAAAATAGAAAGGGGACTGACTACGAGGTCTAAGGAAAAGGAATAGGAACAAGAGAGGGTATTGAATGCAGAAGGGGGAACTATTGGGGAAGGGAACTGTAAGAGAGATGGGCAGTTGGCAAACAAAAACAATCATAGTAGTGATGTATGTACGTGGAACTAAAGCAGGAGGTAGAGCGTAAAAATCAAGAATATCTGGACAGCTATGTGGAAAGCAGCTGCAGAATGTAAGAGTAGGAAGCTTTTGTAGTGTCTTAAGTGTATTACTGAGGCAAAGCTGGGTAGACCTTGGAGTTTTATACATTATGTGTACATAAATATAGTGTAAAGTGAAATAGCAAAGAAATGGTACATTAGCTGAAATGAGTTATTTGGAAAAAACAAAAAGCCCAGTTTTTATTACCATGTCTCATCAAATCATAAACATCATCAATAGAAGGAAGTTTCTAAATTCAGAAATGTTAAACTGAAAGATAATGATTCTAAGAGTCAGAGAGTAATAAATGGACACCACCTCTATATATAAAGGTAATTGGCAAATGACAGTAAAGTAGAATGCTTGGGTTTTAGATGATTGTTTTTTCACATTTTAACTTCTCTGAAATCAAGATGTATCTTATACATTCAGTTTTAAAGATAGATGTATGTGGGCCGGACGTGGTGGCGCACGCCTTTAATCCCAGCACTTGGGAGGCAGAGGCAGACGGATCTCTGTGAGTTCAAGGCCAGCCTGGTCTACATAGTGAGTTCCAGGACAGCTGGGGCTACAGGGAGACCCTGTCTCAAAAAGACCCCCCCCCAAAATAGATATATGTGATGTGATATATCTGTGACAAATACATTTAATGTTGAATAACTCTTAGAAATCAGTGAGAACAATGCCTCAGGGAAAATGTACAGATCACACGAATAGGTGGTCCACAAATGGAAAAAAAAAATACATTTGAAAAAAATGTCTTAACCTCACTACTACTTTAAGAACTATGAATGAAAATTATAATGAAGTATTTTAAGTATGATGTTTGTTGTTGAGGATATACAAAATGTACTTGTGGCAGATGAGAAGCTACATTAGGACAATTGTTTTAAGAGGTTGCCAGAATCTTAAAGATTGCTAGGTTGGAGAAGTTCAGATAATAGATTCTGGTGGGGTGGTGGGGGGACAAGGGGCCAAGGAGTTGGAGTTGGAGTCGTGTTCGCCTGACAACTTGAAAATGTCGGGTACAGCTGTCTAGAGTTAAACTGGTAGGCAAGAACAGAACCTATTCATACAAGAGACTTTTATGGAAGATAGCTGATAGAAGAGGTTTCTTAAAAGAAGTAGATGCAGAACAGCTTTGGTAATGTGCTTCTGTATACAGTAAATCTCTGTCATAATGCTGTGTTCCTCCAAGCTCATGGCACGTCATCACAGTGCATCATGTTTAAGAGGCAAGCTAAGAATATGTCTTGTTTATATTTGTGTTAACTTAGAACTTGGAATACATTGTTACCTATTTTTACATGACACTTCTTCAATTTTCTAGGTGATAAAACAGGAACAAGACCAGAGTAAGTTTAGAATTTTCCTTTAAAATATTTTAATTGCACTTTGTTTACTAAATTGTAGGCAGATAGTAAATTGTAACCAGGTACACAAATTTAGAAGGCAAAAAGAATAATAAGTGTTAGCCAAAAATAATAGATGTATGTTCTGGAAATAATTATGAAATGTCATAAGTATTAGTCATTAAAACTTAAAGCCATTTCTTTTGGAAAAGGTTGACATTTCCAAAAATAATACAAATAAATATAAATTGTTTTGTTTTGGCCTTTTAGATCCTGAGTATTGAACCCAGGGCTTTACATATACTGGAAGATGAGATCTTTGTTTGTTTGTTTGTTTGTTTGTTTTAATCTGTGATCATTTTTATTACAAATTACATTTTCTCATCTAGTTTGTATTCTGTTAAATGAAGCATTTGTAAGTGATTGAGTTCACTTCACAAACATGATCTTTATTTTAACTTGTTCAGGTTGAGTAATTTTTTAATAAGTAATTCTCGAAACCAGAAATGTTCTGAATTTGGATATTTATATAGATTTACAGGCTGAACATCTCTAACCTAAAACTGAAAGCTTTAGAAGTTTGAATGAAGGCCCTGAGAGAGACTGAACTCTACCTGGGGCTATGAGGTCTTAACTCTTGATTCAATTACATCATGGCAAATTTTAGTTAACTCCTGCCCTCGTTTGTAATTATGTCAATAGGTAGATTTTCTAAATTGAGTGTATGTTGAAGAATAAATTGAAACTTTAAGTACTAAAATATCTTTAGCATCTCATTATGGAAAGTTTGTAGACTTTAATACTTTAATAGTTTTGAACTGCCAGGCAGTCTGAGTCAAAGGAACTCAATTCAACATGTCATTCACATTGTAGTACATTCAGATTTTTTTCTTTTTTTTTAGTCTTTTTGAGACAGGGTTTCCCTGTAGCCCCAGCTATCCTGGAACTCACTGTATAGACCAGGCTGGCCTTGAACTCACAGAGATCCGCCTGCCTCTGCCTCCCAAGTGCTGATTAAAGGCATGTGCCACCATGCTCGGCTCAGAGTTTTTTCATAGGTATTTAGTTAAATGCAGTTCAGTATGTTTATAATGATACCAATCTTACGTAAGAAGTCTTGGTGTCAAATAACTGTTAAAATGGTAAGTCAGGAAATTTATTGTTCTGTATGTAGAATTTTGAAAAAGTAGGGAACATTGTTATATTCTCATGTCTAAATATATATGCTAATAAAACTCATTTGTCAACTTTTTAGAATCTGAATGGTATTAATAAATTTGTGGCTCTTTTATTAGGGATAGTAAAGCACTGAAAGATGAAAATCTACCTCCTGTCATCTGTCAGGATGTTGAAAATCTCCAGTAAGTATCAAATGTAATTAGATAAATAAAACTTGAAAATTCTAGGTTACATTTCAGGGGAACATGTCTTCCTGTTAAATATTGTAGCCTGGGTTAAAATGCCAAATTTTTTGCATTAACATAATTACTCAATAATATTTTTATTGATTCTTTGAGAATTTCATATATTTTGATCATATTCAAACCCCTCCCCCATCTCCTTTTAGATTTACCCCTACCTCCATACCCCCTAGTCACTCTATATTTAAGGCCTATCAAGTCTAATTTGTGTTCCCCAAATACTTTTGATTTTGGGTCCATCCCTTGGAGCCTGGCCAACACACTCAGAGTCACACCCAGAAAACTGACTATCCCTTTACCAGCAGCTGTCAGTTGCCAATAGATACTCAGCTAGGGCTGGGACTTCATGCCCACCTCCCTCTTCCTTGCTGGGATTTTGTCTGGATTGGGCTTGCATAGGTTTTATGCATGCTGTCACAAGTGCTGTGGGTTCATATGTGCAACTGCCCTGTTGTGTCCATAAAAGGCTTTAGTTGTATTCATCTACCACCTCTGACTCTTACAGTCTTTCTGCCTCTTTTCCATGATGTTCCTTGAGCCTTGGGGAGTGATGAGTATGATACAGATGTTTTGTTTAGGGCTGAACACTCTATAATCTCTTATTTTCTGCACATTAACCAGTGTGGGTTCCTGTACTGATCACCATCTGCTGCAAAAAGAAGTTTGTTTGATGACAGTTGAGAGATGTATGAGTCTGGTATATAAGTCAGTAAGGATGTCCATAGCAGAGTAATAGTAGTATGTTCTCCCCTACGACCTGTGACCTGTTCTTGACCCTGAAAACAGTGCCAGGTATGGGCTTCATCTTATGAAGCTGGCTTTAAATCCAATCAGAGGGTAGTTGATTACTCCCATAACATTTGTGTCACTTTGTACCAGTGGGTACATCTTGCTAGGCCAGTTATTATTGTTATTTCTAGGGTTTACAACTGGATAAGATTGGTGATTACTTTTCTGGTCATGTACATAGCATCTTCCAGCATGGTGAAAGCTAGCCAGTAGAGATGAAGCTCTGGGCTGATTACCAACTTGATTTCTGCATGATCTATATGGAAGGTCACCACAGCAAGGGCAACAGCCAGTATGGTTTGAGGGTCTGGGACTCCCTGGTCAACAGCTTTAAGAGAGGAAGCCTATTTCTGGCATTGGGCTTTTTATTTCCTAGCCTGTGGTGACTGGTAGGAGCCTTGTCCCCTGTATTAGTCACTTTTCTGTTGCTGTGATAGAAACACTAACCCAAGCAATTTATATAAGGAAGGGTATATTTGAGCTTACAGTTCCAGAGGAATTACAGTCTGTCATGGTAGGGAGGCATGGTGGTTAGAGGTGGCTGGAGCAGTAGCAGCAGAAGCTAAGCTCTCACATCATCACACAGGCACAGGAAGCAAGAGCAACTGGAGATCTGGCAAGGCTTAAGAATTCTCTAAGCCCACCCCCAATGACGTGCTTCCTCCAGGATAGCCACACCTTCTAAGACCTCCCAAAACAGCGCCATCATCTGGGCACAAAAATGTTCAAATACTTGGAGCCTATGGGGGACATTTTCATTCAAACCATCACATCCTTCCATTATAGAGTAACTTCACTTTCACACACACACAGAAATCTCTGTGTGTGTGTGTGTGTATATTTATGTGTATAACTATATATATCAGTAGATTTTTTTCCATTTGACTTTTTCAAAAGGCCTTAAGTGTTATTCCCATATTCCTCCTCCTACTCTGGCCTCCCATTCCACACCCCATTTAATCCTTCCTATTCCATTATTCCTCTTTCCTTTATAGCACTATATTCTGTCTCCCCTCCCATAAAGCTCCCCATCCTCCTTTGGCACCTTACTAGTTTCCTTATCTTTATGGATTTTCCATTGACACACATATATCTAAATATTGAAAGCTAGAATCTCCTTATGAGAGAGAGTGCAATGTTGTCCTTCTTATTTGGGTTGCCTCACTCAGGATGATTGCTTCCAGCTTCATCCCTTTACCTGTAAATTTTATAATTTAGTTTTTCTTAAGAACTGTCGCGAGCCGGGACTCTGTCCAGCAGAGTCCCGGAAAGACGACACAGACACCAAGGTGAGGTTCAAGCTTCTGTTTCTCTTGCATCCTTTATTCTCTCTCTTTCATTATCTCATACACTATGATGCTGCTTCTGTTCTGTTCTATTATATCTCTCACTCTTTATTCTCTCTCACTATGATGCTGTTCGTAGGTCCTATATCTGTCTCTGTCTGTGTCTCCGTCTCTGTCCTTATGATGCTGTTCGTAGTTCCTTCTATTACACACCTCAGTTCTTTATATAGCATTTCCAACAGCCCTCCGCCCAGCCGGTACCAATCAGGGCTCACACACGTGCAGCGGCCAGGCAGAGTGTAGCCCATAGGCACGTAGCAAGATCATCAGGCTGGCAGCACCTGTTTTGGGGCTCACCATACTTCAGAGTTGGGGTAAACAAGCGGGATTCACGAGCCTTGGCAATCAGCCAAGAGTTGAAGTAAACAGCACGAGGTTTGGCAGCCAGCCAGGGCTCCATCTTTGGCTGGCTCGGCTGTGCTCGCTTCCCACAAAGAACCAAATAATAGTCCATTGTGTAAATGTACCACACTTTTCATTATCCATTCATCAGTTGGATATTGAGGTGGTTTCCATTTCTTGGCCCTTGTGAATAGATCAGCAATGAGTATGGATGAGCAGGTATTTCTGTAGTAGACTGTCAAGTTTTTTGGATATATGCCCAAGGGTAGTATGGCTGGCTTTTTAAGGCATCCCCACTCTGATTTCCATGGTGGATATATCAGTTATGCTCATACTAACAGCAAATGGGTGTTCCTCTTTCTACATATCCTCACTGGCAGTTGGCATTTGTATTTTGGATCCTAGCCATTCTGACTGGGGTAAGATGAAATCTCAAAGTAGTTTTAATTTGCATTTTTTGATGGCTAAAGATGTTGAATGTTAAAAAAAAATTTCTGTCTTTTGTGTTTCATCTTTAGAGGACTCTGTTTCCTTGCCCCAATTTCTAATTGAGTTGTTTGGGGTTTGTTGTTGTTTATTTGTTTTGTTTAGTATTTTGAGTTCTTTGTATGTACTAGATAAAGGTACATAGCTGGTTAAATATATTGTCCCATTCTGTAGGCTGTTTTTTCACTTGAAGGATGGGTATCCTTTACTGTACAGAAGCTTTTCAGTGTCATGTTGTCCCATTTGTTAATTGTTGGTCTTAGTGTCTGTGCTATCAGAGTCTTGTTTAACAAGTCCTTTCCTGTGCTTATAAGTTCCATTGTATTACCCATTTTCTCCTTTATCAGATTCAGGGTATCACGTTTTATGTTGAGGTCCTTGATCTATTTGGAGTTGAGTTTTGTATGGGGGAAGAGATGAGGGATCTAGTTTCATTCTTCTACATGTAACTATCTAGTTTGACCAGCATCATTTGTTGAAGATACTTTCCCTTCTCCATTGTATATTTTTGGCCCCTTTGTCAAAAACCATGTGGCTGTAAATGTGTGTCTTAAATCTGGGTCCTTAATTCTGTTCCGTCGTTCAGTGAGTCGTAAGTTTCTTAAATCTGTTTTTATCATGGAAAGTTTCTCTTTATTGTGTCTGGCAGTTTTACCTGGATATAATGGCCTTGGCTGGCATCTGTGGTCTTTACACACTTGTAAACCTCAGTCCATGCCCTATTGGCTTTCACAGTGTTGACTGAAAAGTCAGGTGTTACCTAATGGTCCTACCATTAGATGTTATTTGGTGTTTCTTTCTTGCAGTGTTTCCTTGTTCTGTACATGCAGTGTTTTGATTATTATGTGATAGGGAGAGTTTTTCTGGTCCTTCCATTTGATGTTTTGTATACCTCTTGCACCGACAGCAATCTTTTTCCTTAGATTTCGGAAGTTTTCTTCTATGATTTTGTTGAAAAATTTTTCTATGCTTTGGACTTGCATTTATTCTGCTGCTTCTTTGTCTGTAATTAGTAGGTTTGGTCTTGTATATTGTCCCAGAATTCCTGCATGTTCCATTCCTGGTTTGTTGTTTTTTTAACATCTTTGACTGAGTGATCCAGTTTCTCTTACTGTCTTCAAGCCTTGATATTCTCTCTTCCACTTGATTCATTCTATTGATGAGGCTTTCCATTGTTTTGTTTTGTTTTTTTTAAAATTTCACTGAGTTCTCATTTCAAGTTTTATTTCATTTTGGTTTTTCTTCAGAAATTATGTATTTAAATTTTTTTTGTGTTAGAGTATTTTGCCTGTATGTATGTATATGCATTTGTGTGTGCAATGCCTACAGAGGCCACAAGAGGGCATTGGGTCCCCTGGAGCTTGAGTTAGGATGTTTGTTAAGGTGTCTTGTGGGTGCCGGAAACTGAACTTGGATCCTCTGTAAGAGCAGTCCAGTGCACTTAACTGCTGAACCATATCTCCATGCTCAGAAATTATATTTTTTTATTAAATTATGTTTTCATATCTTGGATTGTTTTATTTCATTCAGCTGTTTGTGTTTTCATGGTTTTCATTCTGGAGTTTATGCATGTCCTCTCTGAATTCTGTTGCAGTTTGATTTCTATTGCTGTGATAAAACAAAAGCAATTTAGGGAAAAAAGGGTTTATTTTAGCTTAGCGCTTATAGTCGGTCATCAGGAAGCCAAAACAAGAGCTTCCTGAATGAAGTAGATACCATGCACTGCTGATTGTCTTGCTTCCCCTGGCTTGCTTAGCTACCTTTCTTATATAATCCATGCCTACCTCCTAGGCATGACACTACCCACAGTTGACTGGGTTCTCCTATATCAATTAGCAATCAAGAAAATGACCCACAGACATGCCCAGGGGCCAGTTTGATGGAATCAATTCCTCAATTGAGATTCCCACTCCCCAGGTGACTCCAGTTTGTGTCAAGTTGACAAAAACTAGTACAAATTCCTTGACCATATTTATGATGACTATTTTGAAAGTCTTTTGCGTCAACTAAGTTGCTGCTATCATGGGACATTGCGCTGGGTATACTAATGTCTGGAGGAGACATACTGTTTTGGTTATTCATGTTTAGGATTTTGTGATTGGACCAAGGCATCTCGTTGGTGATATTTCTTGTATGCATATCTGGTCTCATCTTTGTTGAGCAGGTGTTTGGATCTTTCTCCCTCCCATGTATATTTTTCATTAAATTTTTGTGTATTTCATCCATCTTAATCATATTTAGGCCCCCTCCCCTATCCCTACCTCCCCCAGCCCCCCTCCCCCCACAGGTTTTCGTGCATTCATATGTTAAGGTTTACCTAGTGTGTGTTTGGGTCTTTGTTTGCTGTTAACTTGTCAGGTTGTGAACCAGTTGAATGGACTTGTTTGATTTTAGAATAATTCTGTGTTAATGTGCAAATGGGGTGTCAGACAGGCTCCCAGCACAGTTAGGGATATACGAGCTTCTTAAACCAGAAGCAAAACCTTCCTTGGAATTAGAAGATTCTCTCTCTGTTGATCTTCAGAAGTCTTAGAAGCTCACATGGCTCTATTGGTGGTCCTTGGGTGGCAGGGGCTAGGGTCACAATGGGCATGAGCAGTGCTCCCTGGAGGTCAGAGAAGGATGTCACACTAACCTCAGGTGGAAGTGGGCAAAGTTGAGGCCAATGTGGAGGTTTCTACTTGGGGTCAGGATCACAGGATAGCTTTTGGTCCTCAGACAGGTGTGGTAGTGGGTGGTTGGTAGTGGTGGTCTCAGGGGTTTGGGGGAGAAAACAGGCTCTGGGAATGTCTATCTGATATGGGGAGGGGCTATTAGCGGTGCCTGACTGGGGTTGGGGTTGCCACACACATGGATACTACATGGATACTACATGGATACTGGCAGCAGTTCATAGGGAGGGGTTGCAGCCTGGTTTCAGGGCAGGGCTCTGGGGCTGCCTTCTTACCTGTGGGTCAGAGTTCTGGGTTATCTGGAAAATTGTCTTTTCAAAAACAGGAAAAAGGCCAATGAGATGGCTCAGAGGGAAAAGGCACTTGCTGCCAAGCCTGATGACCTGAATTCAATGCTTCCACACAGTGGAAGGAGAAAAAGAACTCTCTCGAATTGTTTACTGACCTCCACACACTCACTGTGGCATGTGCATAGCCACATAGACATACAGACACAGGGACACAAATAATGTAAAGATTTACCATTCTGTTAAAAAGTATAAATTAGGGGCTGAAGAGATGGCTCAGCAGTTAAGAACATTGGTTGTTCTTGCAGAAGACCTGGGTTTGAATCCCAGCACCCACATGGCAGCTAACAACTGTTTGTAACTCCAGTCCTGGGGATCTGACAGCCACTTACCTACAATGCAGGCAATACATGCATACACCTAAAATTGAAAAAAAAAAAAATTTAAAAAGTATAAATTATAGATGAATTTTTAGTTTCTTAAAATAATTAGATTATGACCAACTTATTTAAATATATTTTTCTTTTGTTTTTTCTTTTTCTTTTTAAAGGAAATTTGTGAAGGAACAAAAGCAAGTCCAAGAAGAAATTAGTAGAATGTCTTCTAAAGCAATGCTTAAAGTCCAAGAAGATATAAAAGCCCTGAAGCAGCTTCTGTCATTGGCTGCCAGTGGGTTACAGAGGAACACTCTCAATATCGACAAGTTGAAACTAGAAACCGCCCAGGTATGCCCATTTACAGCATTTTACTATGGAAGATTTTGGTGGTGGTTTTGTTTTGTTTTGTTTTTTTCCTAAAATGAAAACAGGGATTTATTTAATTATAAAGTTTGGTATGCACATACTATTAAGAAAACCAGATGTAATTTTAAATTGCTGTATTACTAGTTTTATTTGAATGTTACTATGTATTATGTATGTACATATAGCGATACTCTTAAGTAATTTATACCTGTTAGTTTAGTTTTCATGACAGCTCTTTGAGGTAGATACTGTTTCCCTTATTACCTAAATAAGGAAATATGCAGATAATTTTGTTAATAGGTTGAGGAGCCCTAATCAAGCCTTGGTAATCTATGCCCTTAACTATGAATTGTCATAAGAATACTGCTGGCTAAGTTGATCTATTATAAAGGAGGAAAACTACCTGGCAAAAAATGTTTTTGATTTTGTGTTTTAATATAGAAAATGTTTTTTAAACATGTCAATTATTAAATAAAAATTATGATAGACTTTGTCAATATTAAGTTTAATTGATGGCTTGCTAGTTTTGGTCAGTATTTCCTAATGGAAATACTAATGAGGCCAGTGTCCTCTGTCACTCCATATCTACTTGTTTTCCACCTATGACAAGGAATATGTGATAAGATGTATGTGTATATCAGAGTAAAATTCTTGACATCAGTGAAGGATGACTGTATATGATTTACTTGTATTTTATATGTTGCAGTTAGAAAATACACTAGATTTTATTATGGCAGTCTGGACATTCTTTCCCTATGTCCTCTTTGATCTGTTGATGAATTTCATGTGATAGACATTTTCACTGTGGGCTGTGTTCTTCATAAATGAAGTGACAGAATTTTAAGTAGAACTTTTGAAGGGCTTATGTAATAAGTCTTTAAATCAAGAATTATTTAAGAATACTTTGTAATCTTTTAAATACATTACTAGAATAGCTATTCTAAATTATGATGTTGAAAGAATTTGAAGACTTTCTTGTTGGTACTCAGATTTCCAAGTGTCTTATAAATTATTTTATTAAATGTGAACACAGTATTTCCCCCATGTTTCCTTCTCACTTTATCTTTAGGTACTTTTTAGGAAAAGTAAATGTTAATTATGGTTTAGACAAGAGAATATTTAGGCTTTGATTACACATGAAATCATATGAAACTGAATATCATATGTGAAATACATGAAATTATATGTTTATAAAAATCATTAACAAGGGGGCTGGAGAGATGACTTAGTGGTTAAGAGCACTGGCTGCTCTTCCAGAGGAGCCAGGTTTGATTCCCAGCACACATATGGTGGCTAACAATGGTGTGCTTACATGCAAGCAGGCAATATACTCATACACATAAAATAAAAATAATAATAAAATGATACAAAAAATAACAAAATAGTAAATGACATGTTTTAAAAAATTAACAAATAATGGAGGAGGCAAACTAAGAAATGAACACTATACTCGGATGCATTGTAATTCATAAATATATGTGAGACACTTATAGCTGGCTGTTAATATTGGTGAAAAGAGAGTGGAGGTAAATAGAAGAATAAAAGACTTAGATAGAGCCTAAAGATGGTAAAGGACAGAGACTAGGAGGCAAAGCCTCCTTAAAAGAAATTATCTGAGATTAGTTTAGAAAACTTTTTAGGCCATATCAAAGAAATTTTTTCTAAGATTACTTATTTCTAACATATAGGAACTAATATTCTACCCAGAGTCTAGGGAATTAGTTAAGAAAGTATTCTGAGTCCTTAGT
Source organism: Nannospalax galili (assembly GCF_000622305.1). Lineage (NCBI taxonomy): Eukaryota > Metazoa > Chordata > Mammalia > Rodentia > Spalacidae > Nannospalax > Nannospalax galili. Next base: position 3,325,409 of record NW_008360316.1, on the reverse strand, counting down.
GAAATGGTTATCAGTCTTTACTCCAAAATTTTTCTTCAAAGAAAGCCTTTCTAGGGAGTATAAGGAAGTCTTTGGTGAAAGGTGGCAGACAAAGCTGATGTATGCAAAACCTTATATATACCTTAATTTTTGGTAAAATAACTGAAGGGTTTAAACAAATGAGCTGATTAGTCCTTTTTTTGGTGTGGAATGGATGCCAAATGGCTTATTAATGCTGTATTGGTGAGTATAGTTGTCATAGCATTGCGTGAACTAACTATCTGCCAGGCATGTTGGGTTTTAGGTACGAAGACTGAATTCTACTAAAAAACTTGAATCAGTGAGATATAATGTGTTCCAGGTTCAAGTCGGCATTTTGACCATGACTCCAAGAGTATGAAATCTTTATGGTTAGTCTTGAACGGTGTGTAGGTTTTTGTTGGGCGGGAAAGAGAGGGGCATTAGGCAGAATTATGACATAGGCATGTGCGAGGATCTGCCAGCAGCTTTAGCATTGCTGGAGTACAGCTGGCAAGCATCATACTTACATAAGCATGCAGCCATGCATCAGTCTTGAACGGTCTAGACCTTTTAGGACATTTTAGTGAGAGTAGGTGGCTGGGTGGAAGCCCAAGTTCAAGAGTAAAAAGGGCATGCCAGGTGCCTTGATGCACATCTATAATCCTAGTACTCAGAAGACTGAGACAGGAGAATTGAGTTGAGGTTAGCCTGGATTATATAATGAGAACTTATCTCAAAAAAAGGTAAAAGTGGGCCTGGAGTGATGACTTAGAGCTGGTCTTGCAGAAGATCTGGGTTTGATTCCCAGCATCCATATGATGGTTAACAACTGTCTGTAACTCCAGTTCCAGGGGAAATCCAATGCCCTCTTCTGACCTCCTTGGGCATTACACAACACGGTGCACTTACACACGCAAGCAATACACTCATACACATAAAGATAATACAACTTTTTTAAAAAGGTAAAAGTAACTACAAAGAACAGTTGTAGACTTAAGAACTTGATAGTTTAATGAGAGAAAGAAATTCCTATAGGGGATATACATTTAAGGTACCTTTAAAAAAACTCATTTTATTAGAGATTTAGTTGAAAGACTGAAAAGATGGCTTAGTGGCTAAGAGCACTTGCTGCTATTGCAAAAGATCCAGGTTCAGTTACCAGCACCCATGTGGCTGCTCATAACTGTCTGTAATGCCAGATCCAGGGGAGCACATGTCCTCTTCTGGCCTCTGCAGGCACTGCAACTCATACAATATACTTGATACATGCAAGGTAAAACATTCATATGCTCTCCTGGTTTGTTTCTCCATTGCTGTGACAAAACACTGACCACTACCAACTTAGGGAAGAAAGGGTTTATTTGTCTTACATCTCCCAGGTCACAGTTCATCAGGGATCCCAAGGTAGGAACTCAGGGCAGGAACCTGGTGGCAGGAGCTGGAGCACAGACCATGGAGGAATGCTGCTTACCGGCTTGTTCTCCTGGCCCCTGCTCAGCCTGCTTTCTTAAGCAACACAGGCCCACCTGCCTGGGGGTGGCACCACCCAGAGTGAGCTGGGCCCTCTCACATCACTCAACAATCAAGATGCCCCATGGACATGGCCACAGTCCAGTCCAATGAAGGCAATTCCCCAATTGAGGCTCCCTCAACCCAGATGTGTCAAGTTGACACTAAAGCTATCCAGCACATACACATAAAATAAAAATATAGTAAGAAAAAAAAATGTTTTAAGTAACTGAAAACAGGTTGGAAAGGCAGTGGAATGTCGGTATAAAGTGTTAGAATAGTTCTATAGACTATTGGATAGAAGGTAAAATGGCTTGTGAGGAAGAGTAGAAGGCCTGTATAGCGTTCTCAGGCCTTCCCACAGCAGTGCATTAGGCAAGTTGTGTCTCTGTAACTCCATTTCTTCATTTGTAAAAAAAAGAAACCTGTCTGTATTATAGGTTATTGTTGAGGAGCAACTAAGATGTTGCCAGTAAAGCCTTTGCATGGTGCATAGTGTGCAGTAACTGTCCAGATGGTAGTCATTGCTAACATCCATGTCAGGATTGTCTGTCTGTTGGCCCTTCTCTAAAAATTGTGTTGTCTGCACTTGCATATTAAAGATTTTTTAATAGTACCATAATCTTTTCAGTATTGGTGAACTCATTTCATAAATTCACAGAATTTTGCTCATAGCTCTTAAAAGAGATCAATTGTTCATTATACTTTTACCATAAAATTTATTAGGTTTAGTTTGTCTTTTGAAAAAAGGTTTTAACAAGTTGTAAAACAGCTTCTTTCATAACCTGTTATTAAAGCATGTACCTCTGATTGTTTGATGTTTTAGTCCAGGGATAGGTGGTATATTTACCTAACTCTTAACTGGCTTTGTTTTGTTTTGTTTTGTTTGTGTGTGTTTTTTAAATTTCTAATGTTAGGAGTTAAAGAATGCTGAAATAGCTTTAAGAACGCAGAAAACACCACCTGGACTCCAGCATGAAAATACGGCTCCTGCTGAGTAAGTTAATGGATTTTTTTGAAACAAAATTAGGAGAGCAGAGCAGTAATCATAATATACAAACTAAAAAATTTTGACTTACTGTGTGGGAAGGCTTAACATGGATTTTAAATTTTATTCTAATTACCATAAGAGGGTAGTTTTTTATCCCTGTTTTACTGAAAGGCGAAGATCTGCACTTCCCACTGTTTTTGATACTGAGTGTCCACTGTCTGCCAGCTGTGTGCTCAGCCCTGGCCACATGCTGCTGCATCTTTCACAGAATCTGACCTCTAGTCCTAGTGACTGGAGGACCTGCCAGAGGCATGCCGGGCTGAAGACAGGGTGGATGATCTGTCGGACTCCTACTCCTACACGTTTACCTTTGCCTTTTCATTCGTTCGTTCTTTCAGAATTGTAGAAAAGTTCCAACCATAGAAGAAAAATTTCTGTGTGCCTTTCATTCAGATCCCCTACCTACTAAATATTTTTTTTACCATGTATGTTTTGTTCTTCATTCTCTGTATGTACATTTATTTATGTAGGGTCCTTGCATTTTAGTGTGTATGTCTTAAAAATAAGGATAACTGTTATGCAAACAGTTATCCTTATTTTGGGAAATCAGCAGTGCTTGTATCTTACTCAGATTAGTATGGCAAACTTCCTTGCTGATTTTATTGTGTCTTCTTCATACTGATAGCAGAATTCATTTTGCTAAAAGCTTTCACAACTGTCCATTTCCCTCCCTAGGCACTTCCCCAGGCAAGTGCTTTACCACTAAGCCACACTCTCAGTCCTTTGTTGCCCATTTCTTACAGAAAAGCGTTCAAATTCCTTTTATTATTATAGGAATTGTTAAGTACTTGATTGTAAAATTTAGTGGATAGCTGTACTTCTAACTTTTTGAACTTTGATTTACAAAGAACTTATAATAGTACAAGAAAATTTCTTGTATCCCTTACTTCACTGTCCCTGATGTTAACATATTCTAGAACTATAGTATAATTATCAACAATAGGAAACTAACATTAATAAAATATTGACTAAAACAATTTACTAGAATTTTATCACCCAAATCAACG
>NW_008360316.1:3318144-3321770 GCF_000622305.1 Nannospalax galili | reverse complement strand
CCCCCCCATCAACGTGCCCCCCCCCCCCCAAGATTCTGTTAAGGGCTTGCTTATATTGCATTTATTTGTAATTTTTCTTAATCTCTTTCTAGCTGTAATAGTTCAGTCTCAACTTCTCTTGGATGACCTTGTTACTTCTAAAGACTATGAAGTTACTGTGTGTATAATATCCCTTAATTTGGGCTTCATGATTGAAATAACAAAATGTTAATAATATTCAGTGCTTGGGATTTTGCACTGTGAATTATATCCTGAACCTAAATTGAAAGTCTCTGTCAAAAGAGGACATTTACTTGTTTGGTATTTTAAATATAAAGGAAATAATGTTTTTGAATATTTGTCTGACTTTTTATAGCTACTTCAGAATTTTGGTTCAGCAGTTTGAGGTACAGCTTCAGCAGTATAGACAGCAGATTGAAGAACTAGAAAACCATCTTGCCACTCAAGCAAATAATTCACATATAACTCCTCAAGGTAACATCCTTACTGGTAATTTTTGTGATAGCACTATTGATGAGAGATTAAACTCTTGTATAGTAGGTATACAAACAACTACTTGTGGTTGTTTTAAACTACTTTAAGAACATTTCCTTAAAAGTCCTGGATAAGTCTTTATTCCCTGTAAATATAGAATGTTTTTTGTAAACTGTTAACTGTGGTAACAGAGGCAGAAGTCCTAGAATCTCTACCCAGGTTACTGGTGTAGGTCTCCTCTCAAGTTTCTTGGCCTGCCAACTTCTTTACCCATAAGACACATTGATGGAATTGTTCCCCCATACATACCCTATACATATGCATTAGACCAGAGTAATAGAAAAACAAATTGTTACATGTTTGTTTTATAATTTTGTCTTACAGATTTATCAATGGCTATGCAGAAAATTTATCAAACATTTGTAGCTTTAGCTGCACAACTTCAGTCTATTCATGAAAATGTAAAGGTAAGAGTCACTGATAATTCACCTCTGCATCCAAATCTTTGTCCATATGGGAGCACGTGACCATGTTGCAGAAATAGCTCAAATTACATTAAGCGAATGCTTAGACTGCTATAACTCATAATCACACCCACACAAAGCTGGACAGGGTGGTGCACACCTTTAATCCCAGCACTCGGGAGGCAGAGACAAACAGGCAGCCTGGTCTACATAGTTCCAGACCAATTGAGACCCTGTCTCAAAAAAAACCCGAAAAAACCCCCAAAAAAAACCTAAAACAAAAACCAAAAACTTTTTAAAAGGAATTCAAATGCCCTATGTAACCCATTTGTTTTAGCTTTTTTCAGTAGTACATTGGGAATATCTTGCATGTTAATACACATTACCCTCAACATCACTTTTGGTAATTGCACCGGAGTCATTGTCTGTGCTGCTTGTCTGATGTGAGCATTCAGATCATTTCCATCTCTTCACCAGTATAAATAGCACTCTAGAAAATAAGCATTCCTAGTAGCAAATCCTTTTTTGCTCTGACTCAATCCTTGTGTATTTTAAATTTTTATTGGCCACAGCATTAAAAAAAAAAAAAAACTTGGACACTGGGTGTAGTGGCACACGCCTTCAGTTCTAGCACTTGGGAGGCAAAGGTAGGTGGATCTCTGAGTTTGAGGCCAGCCTGGCCTACGCAGTGAGTTCTAGGCCAGCTGGGGCTACATAGTGAGATCCTGTCTCAAACAAACAATAACAGAAAACTTGGTTATTGTACAGTGAGACATCAGAAGGGGTGCATCATGATCTATGTCACCACCTTTCTCTATAAAATCTACTGTGGAGGGTACCTAACCATCGGCCGTATGTTGGGTAGCCACACCATCTGACCCTTTTACTGCATTGTGGCTGTTCACAAGTGTCCTAGGGATGGCTGCTTCATGAAGCAGTTGGGCTTCTATCATCCACTGCCCAACAGAATATAGAAAAACGGGTTGTCTTCAACTGGGACATGATCTGGCATTGGATTGGCTATGTGGCTCACCTCCCTAAGCCTATGGAGAAACTTACGGGACTTTCTGACTTTTCCCTCTCTATCCTATGATCACAAATGCTGAGACACTTCAAAGAAAACAGACACGTGAAGATCTGTTAGCTTACATATACAACCTACAGAAATAGAAACAAACTGACTTCAGGAAACACAGCTGTGGTTATAAGGTCAAAGGTTTTAAAATTCTTGTGAATTTCTCATGATTTTGTTCTTGGGTTTGAGGGTCAATAACTGAAGTTTTCCAAGTCAAACAGCAACTTGGTTACATTTCATTTAAGTTTTTAAAAAATTTTTATTATTTTTATTTTATGTGTATGAGTGTATTGCCTGCATGTATGTGAGTGCACCCGTGTTGTGCACTGCCATGAAGGTCAGAAGAGGGCTTTGGATTCCCTTGGAACTGGAGTTAAGGCCGGTTCATAGCTGCCATGTGGGTGCTAGGAATTGAACCCAGGTTTTCTGCAAGAGCAGTCAGTGCTCTTAACTGCTGTGCCATCTCTCCACCCCCTCCTTTAAGGTTGTTTGTTTTATTTCATTACAACAGCATTGACATAGTCAATAACAATTTCCTGAGTTAAGATGCATCTCTTTCAAAATTGGCTGTAAATTTTTAGGTTTACAGTTGAATTATTACAGTTATACAATATTGTACTCAGTATAAGCCATGTAAGACATTAAATTGAATGAATTTTTAACCTTTAAAAAAGATCTCCATTTCATTATTAAAATACAGTTTCATACAGAAAAATTCATTTTTAATGCAATTGACATTAAGATGTTTGCACATGCGTTTCTAATCTCTATATATCTGATTATTACTAGTCACAGTCAGTTACTTTCTGAGCTCCTTGGCATCTGAGTATGGATATAAAGTCATCAAGTAGATTTCAGTGGTAATGTTTTTCACATCTGCTAATTATTAACAAGCAAATTTTTATGCTTTGAAGAATTATTTTTTAATCATTATTTTTTAAAAAATTTAATAACTACATGATTACAAGAAGCATTTCACTACAGCTTTAACATATTCAGTAACATACTCCAGAGCAAGAGTACATCTCTTTCACAAGCGGGTGCAAGTTTCTAGGTTCACAGTTGAATTAATACAGTTATATGTTACTGAACTCAGTATAAGCCCTGTTAGACATAAAATTGGATGAGTTTTTAACCTTTAAAAAAGATCTCCATTTCATTTTAGAATATATTGTTCCTTGCAGAAAGACTCCTTGTTTTTGCTACTAACACTTAGATGTTGGCGCATGCATCTCTAATCTGTACGTATCTGATTGTTACTAATAATCGGTTGCACTTGGATCGCTGGCGCCTGTGTATGTCTATAAAGTCATTGGGTAGATTTCAGTGGTAACATTTATCACCTCTACTAATTAGCATGATGTAAATTTCCATGCTTTCTCCTCAAATATAATACATTTTAAAAAATTTTGTTGATTTGTATGTGTGTGTGTGTGCGTGCGTACGTGCGTGTGTATCACGTAGAACATCCCAAACCGTCTTACTCAACTGTGCTCCCACTTCCCAGATGGCACCCTCCCCTAGCCTCCCTCCTCCCATCAGAGCCCTTATACTCTGATATCCCTGCTACTGTCTGCTGTGTTGTCGGCACCCCCAGCCATTCCCCACTACTT
>NW_008360316.1:3314518-3317798 GCF_000622305.1 Nannospalax galili | reverse complement strand
AGACTTTTGTAGGTTAATTTTGTAACCTGCCACTTTACTGAACGTGTTAATAATTTCTAGGAGTTTTCTGGTGGAATTTTTGGCATCTCTTAGATATATCATATCATCTGCAAAAAAGGGATAATTTGATCTCTTCTTTTCCATTTATTACTCCTGTAATTTCCTGCTCTTGTCTTATTGCTCTTGCAAGAGTCTCAAGCACTATGTTAAAGAGAAGTGGAGATAGTGGACAGCCTTGTCTGGTTCTGATTTCAATGGCAATGCTTCCATTTTTCTCCATTTCAGAGTGATGTTGGCTGTGGGTTTGTTATATATGGTTTTAATTATGCTGAGGTATTTTCCCTCCAGTCTAATTCCCTGTAGGACATTGAACATAAATATATATTGAATTTTGTCAAAGGCCTTCTCTGCATCTACTGAGATGACCATGTGGTTCTTGTCTTTGAGCCCATTTATACGATTTATGATGCTTATTGACTTATGTATATTGACCCATCCCTGCATCTCTGGGATAAAGCTGACTTGATCATGGATGATCTCTTTGATGTCTGTCTGTATGCAGTTTGTAAGTATCTTGTTGAGAATTTTTGCATCTATGTTCATAAAGGAAATGGGTCTATAGTTTTCTTTTTTGGTTGTATCTTTACCAGGCTTTGGTATGAGAGTGATGCTGGCTTCACAGAAGGAATTTGGAAGTTTTCCCTCCAATTCTATTTTTTTGAATAAATTGAGCAGTATTGGATGCAGGTCTTCTTTAAATGTCTGATAGAATTCTGCTGTAAATCCATCTGGTCCTGGCCTTTTTTCAGTCGGGAGGTTTTGTATTACTGTTTCAATTTCTTTTTGTGATACGGGTCTGTTTAAGCTGTTAATCTCTTCTTGGTTTAGTTTTGGTGGTTAGCATGCCTTTAGATATCCGTTCATTTTTGTTAGGTTTTCAAATTTAGTAGAATATAGGTTTTTAAAGTATTCCCTTTTAATTTCTATTTCTTTTTGTGTTATGGTTCTGTTTAAGCTGTTAATCTCTTCTTGGTTTAGTTTTGGTAGTTCCCATGCCTTTAAATATCCATTTCTTTTAGGTTTTCAAATTTAATAGCATATAGGTTTCTTTCTGGTGTCTATTGTGCTATTTCCCCTTTGACCTGTGCTATTTCCCCTTTGATCTCTGCTTTTGTTGATTTGGAGGTGCTCTTTCTTTCTTTTGGTTTACTGCTCTAGCAGTCTGTCAATCTTGTTTATCTTTTCAAAGAACCAGCTCTTGAATTTGTTGATTCTTTGTATTGCTTTCTTTGTTTCAGTTTCATTAATTTCTGCCCTGATTTTTGTTATTTCTTCTTGTCTGCTGGGTTTGGGTTTCATTTGCTGTTGCTTTTCAAGTGTTGAGTTGCAATGTTAAGTTATTTATTTGTGTTCTTTCCGATTTTTTGTTGTAGGCACTTAGAGCTAGCTATAAACTTCCCTCTAATGACTGCTTTCAGTGTGTCCCAGAGGTTTTGTCGTGTTGTACTGTCCTTTTCATTTATTTCTAGGAATACTTTTATTTATTTCTTAATTTCTCTTTTGACCCATTCATCATTCAGGAGTGTGTTGTTTAATCTCCATGTGTTCATGTGGCAATTATGGCTTCTTCGGTTGTTGATTGTAAGCTTTATTGCATTGTTATGGGGTGCGGGGATCTCGGTGCCAGCTGCTGGGCGTGGCACCGGTCTCCCGCGGGCCACTGGGGTGCACGTGTGTCCCGCACCGTGTTGCTGTGGGTCTCTGCTACCGGGCCTGGTGACTCTGGAGAGCTGCTGTCAGCCGCCTGGGCGGGTTCCATCCCAATTTCCACCGAGCACTCCCTCGAGATACGAGATCCATCGGCCGCTGGATCTCGTGGGAAGTGCGGAGACGGCGAAAGCAGGGTCTCCGTGAGTCGTGGTTTACGAAGAGACAGCTCTCTCCGGGAAGACTGGATCGTAGGCAGTAAGACACAGAACTCAGCTCAGTACTGCTTCTTTATTCAGTGACTCAGCTCGGCTCCAGGTCTTAGTGATTCAGCTCCGATTAATTAGGGGAAACCAGGATATTTATACTGTGGGGGCAGTGGCAAGAGCCTTAGTGGATACGTGCTTTTAGGATGCCTTATTTACATGTGGTGGTGGGCTCCTGCCAGGCTGCCAGACATTGTCTGATTATCACACAGGAAAACCTATCACACAGGAAAACCTGGCAGTTTCAGAGCCAGAGGCCATGTTTCTGTGGCAGCTACTTCAAAGATGAGTCAGGAAGAGAGGTAGGAGGCCCCCTGCTGAAAAGAGGAGTCTTTCCATCAGGTGCCGAGCTCCTTAGAGCTATCCGGACATGGAAGACTGCAACCCTCACAGCAGGATTCCCCAACACATTGTGTTCTGATAGAATGCATGTAGGGATCATGTGGCTGATCCCTGGCTTTTTAGTGTGAAAGCCCAAGGAGTTAACCACTATATAAGATGTTGTACTGTGCTCAGTGTTTTCTGACTCCCTCTACAATCTGATTATGGTATTATTTAGGGGCAAAATTTGTAGAAAATACACCATCTCAGTCCTTTTGAAAAAGTTCTGGAGATGACCAAATGGAAAACAAAGCAGCCATCTAAATACAAACCCACAGAAGAGAAAAACTGCTCTGCAAGTAGGAGCCACCTTGGGTCATAGTTCTCACACATGATATAGACCTTTTTCTGAAGTTGAGTGTACCAGAGTTTGGTGAATATATGTTCATGATTGTAATATCTTCTTGATTTATTGTTCCTTTTATCTGAATGAAGTGGCCCTCTTTATCTCTTCTGATTAGCTTTTGTTGAGTCTATTTTGTCAGCTATTAGAACTGCTACACCTGGATTTTCTTAGTACCATTTGCTTGGTATATTTTTTTGCATCCTTTCACTTTAAGATAATGTCTGTCCTTGAAACTGAGATGCATTTCTTGCAGACAACAAAAAGATGGGTTTTGTTTCTTAATCCGTTCATCTAGTCTGTATCTTTTGACTGGGGAGTTCAGTCCATTAATATTTAAAGTTATTAATGAAAGATGAGTACTGAATCCTCTCATTTTTATTTCTGTTTACATTCTTGATATAGCTGTACTTTTCCACAGTTATACCTTCACTGAATTTCTTTCTGTAACCCCTTGGGTATGTATAGTCATTCCTTTCTTCAGCTCTCTGTATTGCTTCCAGAACTCTCTGAAGGGCTGGTTTTGTGGACATGAATTCCTTCAGCCTATTTATGTCATGGAAGATTTTTCTTTCCCCTTTGA
>NW_008360316.1:3299167-3314405 GCF_000622305.1 Nannospalax galili | reverse complement strand
TTTCACTTCCTTCTTCATTTCAGCCTGAGTAGTATTTCTAATTTCTAACTCTTTTCTGAATTCATTCAGAACTTTATCCCTATCTTCCTTCAGTTCTTTGATTTCTTTGTATGTTCTTTTAATTCACTGAATCTTTTTATCATGTTTATAATTGTTCTTTTGAGTTCCATGTCCTGCATTATCTCTAGGGGGTTCTCATTGTACTCCTCTAGAGGACGATTAGTATTTGGTGGGGATATGTTATTTTGACTTTTCATGTATTCATTCAGAACTTTATCCCTATCTTCCTTCAGTTCTTTGATTTCTTTGTATGTTCTTTTAATTCACTGAATCTTTTTATCATGTTTATAATTGTTCTTTTGAGTTCCATGTCCTGCATTATCTCTAGGGGGTTCTCATTGTACTCCTCTAGAGGACGATTAGTATTTGGTGGGGATATGTTATTTTGACTTTTCATGTTATTATTTTTTCTCTGTGATTTTGACATGTGAATTTCTTTTGTAGTTTCTGATTCTTGTGTGAGACCCAAGCCTTCAAGTTAGGTCTACTTTTTGTGAACTTTATCTGTCTTTGTGGTTTAGTTTTTGGGCATGAAAAGCTGGTTTGTCTAAGCTTCGGGTTCTCTCTTTTGATTTTATATTGGAGTAGCCAATTACAGTGGAGTGGCCAATCACAGTGGAGTGATTTTATATTGGATTGCTTTTGTCTTTGGGAGTTCCCACAGAGGCCCAAGTCAGATTAAGATCAGATTTTCTCAGGGTTTCTCCTAAGGTCTGGATCCCTTCAGGAAAGATTTTGGCCTCAGAAATATGGGAGTTGGACTGGCCTGGGACCAGGGCCCAGGAAAGATGCTGCTGTAGGGCAGCTGGTGGCCGTTCCACCTAGAGATGCTAAGGAAGATGGGGGTGGAAAGCAGCCCCCAAGAGCTCCTGGGGACTCCACTGAGGTGTTGGGTTGGTCTGAATCCAAAGGATTAGTAAGAGGAAAGGTCAGCTCGTGTCCAGGAAAGAGGTTGGTGGGTTGTGCAGGCCCAGGGAAGTAGAGGGAGGTGAGGGCGGGGCCAGGCCCAGAAGCAGTGCTCCTGGGGACTGGAGAAGGCACAGGATCAGGAAGCAGTAGTGGTTCCCCAGGTGTCTGGGAGCACCAAGACTAGGAATGGGACAGGACCCAGGCTAGGAGGAGAGACCTGCGGGGAAGATGATAGGGTGAATGAGGTTGGGGGAGTCAGACGCAGAGGGTGCTATCGACTTACTGGGTAGAGAGAGGACTGCGGGTTGGAGAGAGGCCTGCAGGCCTGTGGGTTGTGCAAGCCCAGGAAGCAGAGGGAGGTGAGGGTGGGGCCAGGCCCAGAGCACTCCTGGGGGCGATGGTAAATGAGGCTGGGTGAGTCTGAGAGAGGCCTGTGGGGTTGTGGAGGCCCAGGGGAGGTGAGGGCGGGGCCAGGCCCAGAGTGCTCATGGAGACTGGAGAAGGAACTGAATTCCTCTGGATGCAAAGGATCAGGAAGCAGTGGTGGTTCCCCAGGTGTCTGGGGTGCCAAGAGAAGGAATGGGACAAGACCCAGGCTAGGAGGAGAAACAGGCGGTGGAGTTGGGAGGGCGAATGCGGCTGGGGGAGTCAAGGTGCGGAGGGCTGCGTGATAGACTTACCCCAAGAGAGGCCTGAGGGCAGGAGAGTAGGCCAGGAGAGCTTGAATATTTTTTAACAGAGGATTCCAAACTATACTGCTCTTTCAAAACTCAGGACAAGAAGGGTGCCCAGCAGGGCCCAGAAGCTGGGGTCACAGCAAAGTTCAGGAGACTCCAGCCAGTCACATCTAAAGAAAACCGCATTTGGCATGTTTATGCTTAGCAGCTTTTAAAAGGAACACTTTAAATTTGCTTGAGGCAGAAACGATGGGAGAGTCTGAGAAAGGAGAAAATGAGAGAGAGAGAGAGAGAGAGAGAGAGAGAGAGAGAGAGAGAGAGAGAGAGAGAAGAGGGCTGGGAGAGAGACCTGAGGGTTGGACAGATGCCTGCAGGTCGAGGGAGAGGAGAGAGAGAGAGAGAGGGAGAGAGGGAGAGAGGGAGGGGGAGAGGGGGAGAGAGAGAGAGGAAGAGAGGAAGAGAGAGAGGAGAGAGAGAGAGCGACCTAAGGGTTGGAGAGATGCCTGCAAGTGTGAAGGCCCAGGGAAGCAGAGGGAGGTGAGGGCTCCTTTAAGTTTTTTAAGTAATGTAAATACAGTAACTTACCCCTGGGTATTTTGACCTTTATGTAATAATGTTAGTCTTTAAAATTTATTTAGGTGTGGGCAAGAGAGATATCTCTTAAAATTTTTATTTAACTGAAATATGAAATAAAATACACTTTTGTCCAACTAATCAAGTAAGTATAAATTCTTCTCTCTTTTTTGGGGGGCGGGGGCGTGGTTGGTCTTTTTTGGACAGAGTCTCCCTACAGCCCCAGCTGGCCTGGAAACTCAGAGAGATCCGCCTGCCTCTCCCTCTCCAAGTGCTGGAATTAAAGGCGTGCACAATCATACCTGACTATAAATTCTTATCTATAGTTCAGAAAAACCTTTTAAATTCAAAGCTGTTAAACCTGAATCTAAATAAATTATGTAGACATTTAATTGAGATTACTACTGTGTTCATACTTGTCTGATCATGGTAATGGGTTTTTTTAAAGTTACCCAATTAAACTGCATCATTCTTTAAAAATTTATAATACGCTTTACCAACAGATTTGAAACTAAACCAGTTTTTAAGAATTTTAAAGGAAGAATCTTTAATCATGTTTTCTTAAAAATCTTACCACTCTATAATAAATGTTTCTTTAATAATTTAAACTGGTAAAGGTGATTCTGTGTTGACACATTGAGTTCTGTCTTGTGCCATTTTTTAAATAAATCTTAATTTCATTACAATTTTCCAAACAAACACAGAAGTAGAACATTGGATACTAAGTGCCTGGGTCCTTTCACCTCACTTCAGCCATCATTAGTCCCTGCTGAGCTTGTTTGATCATTCCTTCACTCTCCGAGCCTTCATTTTTATTTCTCCAGTATTTTAAAGCACATCCCAGATAGAAATTTGTGTTTCCTCCCCTCCCCCATGCCATCCTCTCCGTCCCTCCCTTCCACCTTACACATGCTACATTAATTATTCACCCCTGAGCTACATCCTCAACCTTCACTTTTTTTTGTCTTCTTGAGACAGGGTCTCCCTGTAGCCCCAGCTGTCCTGGAACTCACTATGTAGACCAGGCTGGCCTTGAACTCACCAAGATCTGCCTGCCTCTGCCTCCTAAGTGCTGGGATTAAAGGCATGAGCCACCACACTCGGCCCCTTCACTTTTTAGTTTGACATAAGATCTTACTGAGTTGCCCAGACTGGCCTTGCACTCACTCTGTAACCATGGCAGGTCTTCCATTTGTTATTCTCTCATCTCAGCCTCTGGAGTACCTGTGATTACAGGCTTGTGCCATCAGAACTGGCTGACTAAACATGGGTTTTCAATGAATTTTCTCCTTTCTGGCTTGAAAAACTTTTTTGGTAATGAGACCAGAAAATAGTGAGGTTGAGATTTCCTTAAATAGGTATTTCTATAATCTGTCCCATTTTGTCTGTTTTGTTTTTGAGACAGGGTCTTTACTTTGTAGCCCAAGTTGGTGTTGAACTCCTGCCTTAGCTCCTCTAGTTATTTCTTGTTTAAATAAATTTCTAAGAACTAAAGAATGTATTTAGATCATATTTGATAAGTTACCATGTATTTTAATCTTTTGTAGTAAGCAAGCTAAATATATGCTATAAATAGGTGTGTATATTTCTTCATCAGTCTTAGAAGAAATTTTTTGTTGTATGTGTCCTTTGGTTTTCAGTTGGGTGAAACAGATTTGAACTATCTTATCCAGTCACACTTCAATGACATTAACAGATGTGTAGGTTTTTAACAGTCGGCTTATGTTAGTCTTAGGCCATTACTTTATATTGTCTGAGGTTCAACTAAAACGTAAACTGTATGGGAATGTATATGGAATTGTGCAGGAAAGGGAAGGATGGATTTTGAGCTCAATAATAGGATTTGTTTTCCTTGTTTCTGACTCCAACATTTATTTATTTATATGTGTGTGAGTATTTTGCCTACATGTATGTAATTGTACTTGTGTTGTATAGTGCCCACAGAGGCCAGAGGAGGTCATCAAATCTCTTGTAATTGGAGTTACAGTTAGCTACATGGGTGCTGGGAACCAAACTCCAGTCCTCTGCTAGAGCAGCCTTAACCACTGACACTGAACCATTTGAGCCATCTCTCCAGCCAACCTCCACAATGCTTTTTTTTTTTTTTTTTGGTCTTTCTGAAGACAGGGTCTCCCTGTAGCCACAGCTGACCCTGATTCTCTATGGAGACCAGACTGGCCTCAAACTCGCAGCGATCCATCTGCCTCCCAAGTGCTAGGATCAAAGGCATATGCCACTATGCCTGGCTTCCTCCACATTTTTTTAGAATATTTTATTTTTTTATTTTATTTTATGTGTATGTGTGTTATGCCTGCATGTAGGTAAGTGCACCCATGTCGTGTAATGCCCGCAGAGGACAGAAGAAGCTGTCGGATCCCCTGGGACTAGAGTTACAGACAGTTGTTAGCCGCCATGTGAGTGCTGGGATTTGAACCTGGGTCTTCTGCAAGAATAGCCCGTGTTCTTAACCACTGAGCCATCTCTCCAGCTCCCCTCCCCATTTCTTAATCAGTTTTTATCAGGTCCACTTTAGTCCTTTATAAAGGTAGTAAAGTTTTGAACTGGAACTTAAATATAGATGACCACATAAAAAGATGATGATAGCTTTAAGTACTAAAGATTGTAAGATTTGTAAGTGCTGTATCTGTTATTGACAGAGGTAAGAAATATGAAATAACTATCTTACAAAAATGGCATAAAACCAGTGAGTTAGACTAAATTTTTATTTCATTTTTATTTTTATTTTTTTGGTCTTTTTTTGACAGCATCACCCAGTAGCCCCAGCTGGCCTGGAACTCACTATTGTGGACTAGGCTGGCCTTGACCTCACAGAGAGCCACCTGCCTCTGCCTCCTGAGTGCTGGGATTAAAGGCATGTGCCACCATGCCCAGCTTAGGCTAAATCTTTAATAAAAGTATTTAATAATTGAAATAGAATTTAATGGCCTTAGTCAAGGTATATGTTGCATTAAGTAACTTGCATTAAGTAATTTTTCTTGCTCTAGAATTATGAAAGTCAAATATTAGGGGTGAGTACAAGTTAGGTAGCTTCCTATCCTCATTGTATGGTAGTCAAATCGTATTGATAAAGAAGAAGTTCTGCTTATACCCTCTACCTTTTTAAAAAAATATATTTTTATTTTATGTGTATGAGTGTATTGCCTGCATATACATGAGTGCACCCATGTCGTGCAATGCCGTGGAGGTCAGAAGAGGGCTTTGGATTCCCTAGAACTGGAATTAAGGACGGTTCGTAGCCTCCATGTGGGTGCTGGGAATTGAAGCTGGGTCCTCTGCAAGAGCAGTCAGTAACTGCTGAGCCTGCTGAGCCATCTCTCCGACCCTTACCCTCTACCTTTTTGTGCTTGAAATTTTAAATATCAGTTACCTACGAGATGTGTGTGTGTGTGTGTGTGTGTGTGTGTGTGTGTGTGTGTGTTTGTTTGTTTGAAGGGGCAGTGTCCCCCCCATAGCTCACGCCCAGCTGAGTTGGAACTTACTATGTAGACCATCCCTCTCTGGCCTTGATTTCACAGCAATTCAGCTGCCTCTGTCTCCTGAGTGCTGGGATTAAAGGTGTGTATCCACCTTTATATATTTGGGGCTGGAGAGATGGCTCAACAGTTAAAACACTGGTTGTTCCTGCAGAAGACCCGGGTTTGAATCCCAGCACCCACATGGCAGCTAACAACTGTCCATAACTCCAGTCCCAGGGGTTCCGACAGCCTCTTCTGACCTCGGCGGGCATTGCACGATACGGGTGCACTTACCTACATGCAGGCAATTACACATACATAAAATAAAAAGAAAATAAAAGTTTAAAAAAAGTTTAAATATATATATTTAATGAGTATATATTTAGTGTTTGCTTTCAGTCTAAAGGCAATGAGAAAGTTGACTGCTTAACAAGTAAGTTTATCATAAACTTTGGCGTTTAAATATTATTCTGCTTGCCTACAATTTTAGCTAATGAGTCCAGAATATTTTAGGTGGCATCTTCTAAGGATACGTGATAACAATAGCCAAGTAGTCAAGGGAGCATTAGAACATTCAGGTGCACCACTTCTCATATCAGTGTGTATTAGCATTCACACTTGTAGTTTAACTGGAATGTATAATATGGCCAGTGTCTTTGATCTTTGCTAACTCATTTCATAGTTACATTTTATTTATCATGAACTTAATTACATTCTTCCCTCACTCCCCTTATTTCTTTAGGTACTCAAAGAACAGTACCTTGGCTACAGGAAAATGTTCTTGGGAGATGCTGTAGATGTGTTTGAAGCCAGGAGAACAGAAGCCAAGAAGTGGCAGAACGCACCCAGAGTTACTACTGGACCCACTCCTTTCAGCACCATGCCAAACGCAGCAGCCGTTGCCATGGCTGCAACACTTACACAGCAGCAACAGCCTGCTACAGGTCTGAATGCATTCAAGTTATAGCTTCTTACTGTTCAAATGCAGAGAACATTATGTGCATTTTTATAAGTCTTCCTTTTGTGTGAGCTGGCAAAATTTCTATGACTAGCTGTTCCAATACACACTGAAAATCGTGATGGACACAACTATAAACATACCTTATAAAAAACCCAGGGTAGTCTAGCAATAATTACACATCAGATATTGAATATTGTGAATTTACTTACTGTTATTTACTGTATTGCTATAAATGCCCTTTAGAACATGGTGTTTCATTACTGAATTACATTTACGATAATATTAGATTCTAAAATTGTGATTGTATAATTTGTTGTTTTAGTCAGATAATCCACCCATACCTTGCATTTATATATACTAATAGGTGGTGCATTCTTGTTCTCTTCATGCATAATAATGCAAAGTACTTGCATTCAGGATGCAGTACGCTTTTGTTAGCTGAAAATCTGTTGAAGATATGTGAAGTGGTTTGTTTGTATGTACTCAACTAGAAACAATACAGGTCCTCTAAAGAGTCTAAACCAAATTTGAGAAAGATACATGATAGGGTTTTTGTAACTCCAAAATAGAACAATACCAAGATCAGGAAGAAGTTTTGAGATTGGATTGTACAGCAAGTAGGACCTTAGTTGGTTTAATTCAGCTTCCAACAGAAACATGTTTGTGGTATAGTTCTATGGTGTTTTTATTTGGACTTTTGAAAGTTGATTAGTTGCCTTATTCCTGGTAGTTTTTTTAATCAAGTTTGAAGTGTGACAGAAAAACTCTTAATGGTTAACTTTTTTCCGCTTGATCATTCATAATTTTTGAGGAGACTTAAGTAGCATGTGTCTTTCTGACAATTCCATATAATCCAGTAGTAAATTACAGTATTAAAGTGAAAACAAAACAAAAATGCATATTTAGGTTGCATTCAGGCTGCCCGTACTCACTCCAAAAGCATGCTCTGGTCACTGGTCTTCACTTTTGAAGGTGGTAACATTGACCTGCCATCAGTCAAAGGTTGTTGATGGTTTAAGCCAAACCTTCCACGTTTCATGGCTGGATCATTGTGAATAGTGGTTCCCATAAGCACTGTCTAGTGGCTCTCTAATTAGCTAGAGCATAGGATTCTGTTCTCAAGTTGTAGGGGGAGGGGTTGAGAAATGGCTCAGCGATTAAGAGTAGTGGCCACTCTTCTAGAGAACCCAGGTTCCAATTTCCAGCACCCACATGGGTCTGTAACTCCAGTTCCAGGGGATCCAATGTTATCTTCTGACCTCTGGGCACTGTACAACACAGGTGCACCTACCTACACAAAAGTAATACACTCATACATATGAAATAAAATTTTTTTTAAAAGTATAGGTGGAAAAGTCATTGTGGAATTGATTGCTCTGAACTATCAGTCCCATAGTTATGATAATCAATTCTCATACTTAACAACTAATCATACCCCAACTATAATACCAGTTTTAGAGTTAGTGTTCATTCTGAAATAGATCAGAGAAGGGTGGGTTTGGATAAGTGTTAATTAACCATAATTTATCTCCAGTAGAATATATAAAGCTTGAGAAAAGTGAGTTAAACTCTTGGCTTGAAAGTTGATCTATTCTATGGCAAATAGCTAAACATGAAGGAAAGTTATTTGTTGAAGTCTTTTCCCCTTTTTTATGTGGACTATAGAATCTTGAAGTTTGTAGGGCATGGACATGACGATAAATGATTATTCTATAAATATGAGTGCCTCCTGTGAGCTAGGTTGCTAAGACACAAAGGTAGACAATACAGGTGTAGCCATTGCTCTGTGTGGTGTAGAAAATATTTGCTTAATTTGCAGTGATTCTTGGGAGCCTTTTGCTCATGGGCTTTGATTTGTCTATGACTTTGGTGGGGGAGGTTTGAGGCAGGGTCTCCCAGCTGTCCTGGAGCTAGAGGAATTAGGGAGACCAGGCTGGCCTTGATTTCACAGAGATCCACCTGCCTCTGCCTCCTGAGTGCTGGGATTAAAGGTGTGCTGGCACCCAGCTTGTCAATGACTGACTTTTACTGAGCTTTTGTGGGTTTGTTGTTGTTATTGTTTGTTTGTTTGTTGCCAGGGACAATTGACTGCTTTTAGTATTCTTATAGTTTCTAGAGTTTTTAGGCTTTCAAAGTGGCAAGAATTGGAATTTATCAACCCAAACCGAATGTTTTAACTTCGAATTATTTGAAGTTATAGAACTGAGACTTTAATAGTGATAACAATTGTATATTGTTTCTTGTCCCTGTCATTTCTCTCAAGGTCACTCCTAGACTCTAGTCTACTGGCCATGACAGACCTCCTTCAGCCCTTAGCTCTGTCACCAGGACTTGGAGGTTTAAACTATTTAAGGGTAGAACCATCATTCACCCTATGGTTTTTAGGAATTTAAGTCCCATTTTAAAGTATCTAGATGGGGGCTGGAGAAATGTTTCTGGCTGCTCTTCCAGAGGACCTGGGTTTGGGTCCCATCACCCCTGTGGTGGCTAACAACTGTCTTTCACTCCAGTTCCAGAGGATCCATCGCCCTCTTCTGACCTCCATGGGCATTGCAGGACATGGGTGCACTTACATACATGCAGGCCATACACTCATACATAAAAAAATTAAATTAAATAATAAATAATAAACTAGATGTATTCTCGGTGGAACCTGTATACTGGTTTTATATATGAATATTGATCTGTAAAAGATGTGAGTTGTCAAAGCGTATTTGGTTTTATTTGCATATAGATTCTTGATTTCATTGATGTAAATAGGGACACAATGAATATAGCTTTTCTGAGATTGTTGCTTTTTGAAGGTAGTTTCTCTGTTGTCGTTTAAGAACTGGAAGGATGGGCTTAATGACTTTCTGCCCCCCCCCCTTTTGGTGGCACTGAAATTGAGTCTAGGACGCCTTTGCTAAGCATATACTCTGCCACTGAACTGCCACCCCAACCGATTCTTTTTTCAATAAAGCAAATACATAGTAGGGCTTCGGCATGTGTGATTATTATGGCTGTCTGTTGTGAAAGTTGAGTTAATGAAACCCAGCAGGTTGTTCATGCAGGAAATGGAGCATCAATACATGGATATTTTCCATGTTAGCAGATCTTGAGTACACTTGTCCACAAGTGCTCTTCAGCCCCTAAAACCTTAGTGCATTTTTAGTAGGATCTTCCATATAGTCTTAATCTAGGGTGGATTCTTTCCAGTGTACTAGGGTTGAATTTTGCCGTTGTGTTTCCCACTTAAAAGTTCTTTATGTTTACGTAAGATTTTTCTCACACGACTTAGCTGCTGTTTTTAAGGAGAGCTGAGGCATTTGTGAGGAGTTCTAGCTTTTAGTGAAGGTTTGGACATTTAAGATGTAGTGTTAAATCAGAAACTTTAAGTTTTTTATCTTAGTTTTTTGTGGTTTTGTGATTTTGTTGTATTTAATTACCAAAGGAACATTCCCCATTAAGTTAGTAAAAGTTCCTTAAAGCAACGGAAAGGCACTTCTGTTATTTTAAAAGCTGACTTAGGAATTAACCATACTAATTACATTAGGCATTTAAGAAATTTTAGCACTTTACTCCTTTTCCTTTCAATGTAGTTTTACATTAAAGTAATATTTACTTTAGAAAATACAGATGACAGTGCTAAACTTGATTTTGTTGTGTGTGACTACATGATGTGACGTTTGTAAAATGTTGCTTCATGTGGAGATTCCACTTTAGGCAATCATTGGTATATATTATTTAATTTGATTTATTTGTGGAACTAAGAGCCTCTCATTGAATGACTTCAGATTTTAAAGTGACTTGAATTGTTTACATAACTTCTACCTGAAGGATTTAGATTCTGCTTTCTAATAGTGAGACTAATTAATATATCTGGTGGCCAGAGTATATATTAATACTTTGGCATGAGAGATATTTATCATGAGTTTTTAATATTAAAAATGTTATACATTTGCCTATTAGTTTTATAAATGCTGTTGCCTTCAGAATTTGCATGAAGGTATAAAATTCAAAATATCTTGCATCTATTGTGCAATGAAAAAAAGTCTTGTCTTTGATAGATGAGTTTTTGATGTCCTGAATTTGATGATTAGAGAAACTGTTCTGCTGTTCTTAAAAATGGACCCACACACAACAAAAACCATGCTATTTGAGTAATTCTTAAGGTTGAGGACTGTGGTGTGCACTATTTAGGGTCTTCCACCAGCAGTGCCTCCTATTAAAATGTGATAGTCTCCAAATGTTAAAGAAACTGGACATGTGTTTTCTATGTGTTATTTTTGTTAGACATAAGAAAATGATATGCTGTTTCTTTTTCCTATTGTAACATTTTACAGAAGAGCCGCTAGTCGGGTCTTTATTCTCAAATTAATCTCAAACTGGATGTAAAATTTTAAATTTTTTAACTTATTTTTTTAATAGTAGTGTAAGAACTCTGGCTGCTATTAGGTTGTATTCTTTGTTTTCTGGATAGAAGCTATTTGAAAAGTTCAGTTTCTGTCCCAGTGTAGCAAAATGTAGTTCCTCATGTTGTTGTTGTTTTATAATGCTTTATAATTTTACACTACCTTTTGAATATACAAACCTCATTCTTTATTGGACAACTTGAAGGCTTTGATTTCTTTAACAATTTAAATTTTGACATGCGTATTGCTTTGGCATTCCCTTAACTTTGAGATGCACTGAGCACTGTGCTTGAAAAAGACAAGACTGAAGATTGTACTATGACTTTATTGAGTGATTTTTCACAAATTATTTATCAAATGAGAGATTTTTAGATTTTTGTATTCTTAGTTAAAAATAAAAAAGTAGTTGAAATGAGGGGCTAGTAAGTTTGATGCTGTTCTTGCCAAACAAACTCAGCCAAAATCTTTAAAGTGCAGGTGGGAGAGGGATGACACGTTGCTCTGTGTTGGAGTACGTTTTCCAGAATGTTGGAACGGAACTCTGAAGCCTGGGATGTATTAATCTGTCAAGGTGCACAGCGTGCCTTTGTAAATGTTCATTTTCCATCTCATTTAAGCAGGTGATAGTGGTCAAATGTAGCAGAGCTTAAGAATAGAACTCAATTATCACTTCTGTGAACAAGTTGGAATTGTCTGTTACTGTGTAATTGGTTTGCTTTTAAAATGAACAATAAATTAAATGAAATAAAACATTGTCTTGTTTTTTTATCTGTTTGTTATATGTAACATTTCTATGCCATAAGAAGTCATGCCTAGTTTGGGGGGTACCTTTATGAAGTAACATGAAAGTTTTGCCATGTTACTGTCAGTATCTCGATCAATTGGGACTTGACAACACTGAGGAACTTGTTTTTTAAAAAGGGGAAATAAAAATTCTTACACCAAATAGCTTTATCAGAAAACAAGTCTCGGAGCGACCTAAAATAATTCTAGAAGTAAATATAAAAGGACTATAATTTGTGGTGCATTAAATATTTCAAATTATTAGTAGATTAAACTTTCTAACTTTTTTATTGTGGTAAGCTCATTTAATTGTAGTTCTGAGCAGATTAATTTTAAAAAGTTTTTAGATAAATCATTTGGGACAGATAGCTCAGAAAGACAAGATCTTGATAAAGTAATCAATGTTCAATTTAAAAATAATTTCATAAAGGAACTTTAATCTTGAAAGAGTAAGGCAAATTTGTTTTTTTCCCTCCCATTTTTTTTCATACCAGGGCCACAGCCATCTCTGGGAGTTAGTTTTGGAGCGCCATTCGGCTCAGGTCTTGGCACTGGCTTGCAGTCAAGTGGCTTAGGTTCTTCAAACCTTGGAGGTACACTTTAATTTTTCTAATATTTCATTCAGCTGTTACATTGCACTTATAGTAAAAAGCCTGTACAGAATTTCTAAGAGGATCTGCTGCTATTTTGGAAGTTAAGGTTCCATCTGGCAAAAATGATTCTCCAAACATAATCATTGCTTTCTAGTGTTAGATTTAGACCTTAAAGAGCCATTCTATCCTCTATGTTAGTAGGAATAAAAAAGTATTAAAATTAACTTTCATATTTTCCAATTAGTGTGCTGAGATGTGAATTTGAGAATTATTTAGTTTTAATAAATTTAATTTTAATTGTATTTTAAAAATTAATCCTAATACTAACTTTGGAATCCATTCTACTTCTGGATCATATGCAGTCTTCTAATATCTTTCTTTTTACCTGAAAATAACCACTTTAAATGGGGGAGGTCATTTTGTTGCAAATCAAACAGCTTGACTTCAGTCCATTTCTGTGCATTTTGGCATATTTGACTGTATACATAAGCAATTGAGCTTATTGTAATAGTTCCATAAATTAGTAAGGTTAAATCTACAAAAACATGCTAAATATAAATGTATTCACAATTCTTTGGTGTGGATAATTGAAAATTGATTGTGTTTTGACAAGTGTTCTAGTGTAATGACTACGGTTCCTTTATTTCCACTAAACTATGAAAGGAGAGACTATAAGTTATTACAGTTAATACAAACTGTTCTATGTTAAAAATTTTAGTCATAATCCACTTAGCCACCGTGTTTCTTATAGGCAGTGGTTACTGTCAGTCTCAATATTTTAGTAAGACATTGCAAAGTAACATAAAAGGAATTTGAGCTTGGTTGGGGATGTGTTTAGTTGGTAGAGTGGCTTGCCTAGCATGCATGAAGTCCTACGTTCTGTCCCTAACGCTGCAAAAACTGGGAGTGGTGGTGCATGCCTGTAAACCCAGCACTCAGGAGGGTAGAGGCAGGAGGATGAGGAGTGAAGATCATCTTCGGCTATGTGTATAGGGAGTTTGAGGCCAGCCTGAACAACATGAGATTCTCTCTCAGAAAAGAAAAGGAAAAGAAAAAAACCCAACACAAAAGAAGGATTTTGGACTTTATATGAGTACCTCTCATATATAGCTAGTCTTCAGGTACTTATATCTCTTCATTGACTTTGTGTGATGAAAAATATTCTAAGAGGAAAGGCATCACCACACTCCCAGTCTGTCAGTGTCTGTGGTAGCAGCATGGCGGGGACTGATAGGGTGCTGGGCTGCTTTGTAGTTAGTGGGCTTTCCTAGTATGGTGCAGGGTACACTTATCTTGAGGTACTTGGTGTTTACACTGTGTGAGTCATGCTTCCTGATGAATTTCGTCAGCCTTTTGATTTTTCCAAAATGAAACAATTCCTCAGTTATATTATTTCAGTGGTCAGAATTTCTAGTACATTTGTGAGAAAATACAAGTATGGTCTTGATTTTTAATGGCCTTGTACTCTTAATAGGTCATAAACTAGTCTAAGTAGTTAAAAATTAGCATATTTATTTCAGAATTAATTGGTTCAAAAAGTCTTATGCAAAGGAGTAAAATCAAGGATTTCCTTAAGAAGCCCACGCTTGTCAGTACTGTATTTATTTGGACCTTTGATAATTTTCGCTTTTACTTTCAAGTATTCTTTATCTGTGTTTTATGTATCGTTGTATATTTTTCTATTACCCTCCACTAGGATTTGGAACTAGCTCTGGTTTTGGATGCAGCACCACAGGGGCCTCCACATTTGGATTTGGAACAACAAATAAACCCTCAGGAAGTCTTAGCGCAGGTTTGTGTGTTTCTGCCTGAATTCTAGGCAAGTTTAAAAGTGCAAATTATTTAATTTAAAATTATAAGCGTTCTTATTTCCAGTAACTCCAGAAGGTCTTAATTCAGTTTCTACTATGAGGAAGCATGTGAGGCTAACTTTGTGTTAGCGCATGTAGCGCTTTGTGTAGCGCTCTCTTGCAAAGTAAAGTGGAGGGGTATGTAACAAGACTTCTTAGTTTGACTTGATAATTATAAAGTCTTAAATAAGTGGAGTTTCATTTCCACCCTAATGACTAACTTCATGATTAAAGTGGTTTTCTACCCCCTCATCATTGCAAAGGTGAACCCTTTATTGTGAAAATTTCGCCTGGTTTTGTTATTATTTTGTTCATTTTTCATCCAGGATAACTTTTTGTCAGTTTTTGGTACTGGGTCTGAAATCTAGGCCCTCATCCATGCTATGTGAGCACTGCACCACTCAGCTGTCTCCCCAGCCCACTTTCCCTTTTTTATTTTGATATAGGGTCTCACTAAGTTGGCTTAAGCCTTTTTGTTGTTGTTGTTAATTGTAGGCCTGGCACCTGTGATACAACCAAGGCAGGGTGTACCACCATACAGTCTAGCTAGGAGAAACATTTTTGCATTTTTAGTCTGAAGAGATATTCTTTGGTTATTAGTCCAGACTTTAAGAATACCACAGCTTATGAATAATGACTAATTTGGTTCTTTGTTTCATTTTTAAATAGGTGTGGTCCTGTGATTCTTCTAGTAGAAAATAGAAATTTGATACAACCAAGGCAGGGTGTACCACCATACAGTCTAGCTAGGAGAAACATTTTTGCATTTTTAGTCTGAAGAGATATTCTTTGGTTATTAGTCCAGACTTTAAGAATACCACAGCTTATGAATAATGACTAATTTGGTTCTTTGTTTCATTTTTAAATAGGTGTGGTCCTGTGATTCTTCTAGTAGAAAATAGAAATTTTTATCTTATTTATATTTATAAATAATGACTTGTTTTAATGTGTGGGGATAAATA